>NW_007233835.1:175738-257533 GCF_000164805.1 Carlito syrichta | reverse complement strand
GTCTGGGCAACAGAGTGAGACTCCAACTCAAAAAAAAAAAAGAATACTGGATTTAGAGCCAGGCAGACTTCAGTTTTAAAAGAGGCACTGTATGAGGGGGACCCCCCCAAAAAAATAACAATTATTTTTGTGAGCGTGGTTCCCTGTAGTACAGGCTTCCTCCATTAGGTTAGTGTTCTAGGAACCCACTGACATCAGTGCACTAGCTAGCATTGTTGTGAGTGGCTGGGTTGGGCTTCAGTGAATTATTATTATTATTATTATTAGAGATTCTTTCAATGCATTTGCCCATTTCAGTATGGGTGATATATAAGCACACCAGTCCATACTGTGCTGAGTGTTTAGCAGTTTTTTTTTGTTTTTTTTTTTACCAAAAACAGCATGCCCCCCATGTCCCACCCACTCCATTCACCCGATCTTGCCCAGAGCAACTGATGAAAAAAGTCCTCAAAGGGAAATGTTTTGCCCATGTGGAAGAGGTGAAATTGCAGAAGCACTAAAGAGCATCAAAATTGATGAGTTCAAAAACTGCTTTGAGCAGTGGAAAAGGCTTCTTGATAGGAGTATTGCATCAAACAGAGAGTGATTTGAAGATGACTGAATTTTAAACATGTAAGAATAAATATACATTTTTTTTTTACACTTTATTATAAGTACGTGGGATACAAGTAAGGACTAGGTAAATAAGTAATCTACGTGCAGGTGAAGTTTGGACCTCCAACTGGTCCTCACTTTCTGTGGTTTGGGACCAGGTAACTTTTGTCCCTTTGAGTTGTTGCCCTGCCCTCCACCCCAGCAGTGTCCCCTGATTGCCAATCACTCCCTTGTTCTGTTGTGATTAATGTTCAAGTCCCACTTATGAGTGAAAATGTGTCAATAAACAGTTTTTAATGAGTAAATTCCTTTTTTGGGGAGTCCCAAAGTTAATTAATTTTTAATCTTCCATTTAAAACAAAGCTAATTTTTGATGGCATTAAATGATAGAATGTCTATGCACCATAGAGCAAAATGTCTGCCATATGATGTGTTCCTAGGATATAACACCTTTGCTTTCCATACCCCAAGTCTGATATAAACCATGATTGTGTATGTTATGTAGAGGAGTAGCAACTGTGACCATGTCACTTAATTTTTTATATAGAAAAAAGATTTCTTATGTTCTTTTTTATTTCTGTTTATATTTTGTGCCAATGTTATTTTGCTTTTAAAATGTCTAGCGTACATGTATCTGGCTCTTAGAAGGCATGGACTTAGAGTTACGTGATGTCTGATATAATAATATATCATCACATATGCACACACAATTTGATGGTGTGATAGTCATCATTTTGTTTATGATAGGAAGTTTCCCTTTAACCCTTTAATTTTTAAAAGAATCGTATGAGGAGTTGCTGTGATGATGAATGGAAAACAATCTGAAAATAGAGTCAAAATTCCTATCTTCCCTCTTGCTTTGCTACCTTTGAGAACATGGCCTTGGACAGAGTCCTTCATTGAAATGAAAACAATGATATTTATCCCCTAAAGTTGTTGGGTGGATCAAGTGGGAGCATATATGCAAACGTGCTGTCTATAAACTTGTTATTGCAGTTGGACAGACTGTCAGAAAAGCTTTCCAATTAGACTGGATGTATTAAATCATTAGAAATAAAAATAAGATAATAAGATATAAAAATAACCCACGATGCAAACAAGTTTTGTAAAACTTTTAAATATCAGTGGGCTGTTTGAAGTACTTTTATCACATTTAGTTTCTTCAAAAGTATCTGAAGATTTCTGATAATTCATAAACAGATTATATGGCACAAGGATTACTTCTCTGTAAGAAACTCCTATCAACTGATAATATATTTAGTTTTGCAATTTAAAATTAGAAAATTGTTCCTATTCTAATACATAGGATTTTTTTTTCAGATGAGGTGAAATAGAAGAAATAAAAATACAAGTAGAAAGTTAATGTGAATTTATTATTTTCTTTTTTTTTTCCTTTTTCCTCTTTTAATTTTTATTTTTTGGGATGCTGAGGTATGTGGATTGCCTGAACCCGCGAGTTCGAGACCCGCCTGGGCAGCAAGACCTCATCTCTACAGTAAATCCAAAAATCAGCCGGGCGTGGTAGCGCATGCCTGTAATTTCGGCTACTTGGAAGGCTGAGGTGGAAGGATCGCCGGAGCCCAGCAGGTCGAGGCTGCGGTGGCTGGGAGTGGCCACTGCACTCCAGTCTGGGCGACAGAGTGAGACTCCAACTCAAAAAAAAAAAAATTGTGGGGTACCATTCAATGTTAGGTAAAGATATTCATTGTACAGGTACCCTTATTGATGAAATGCGCCCCTTCCCCAGGCAGTTATCGACTGCTGTCAATCCCACCTCTCCCCTCACCACCTCCCCCCCACCACCTCCCCCCCTGCTGTTTCCCGTTACTTTCAATTCTTTTCTTATAGTAATACGGTAGTTGTTCAAGGACCACTTATGAGTGAGAACATATGATACTCTGTTCTTTGTTTCTATGAGAGATCACTCAGTATTATAAGCTCTAATTCCATCCAGGTTGCTGCAAAGTTCATGATTTCATTCTTCTTTATGGCTGTGTAATATTCCATTGTGTATATGTACATTTTTTTTTATCCAGCTCTCTTTTGATGGGCAGCACGGTTGGTTCCATGTTCTTGTTATTGTGAACAATGCTGCAGTAAACATACGTGTGCAGGTATCTTTTTTATAGTGACCTGATTTTTTCCGGGTATATTCCCAGTAGGAGGATTGTGGCGTCATATGGAAGGTCGATTTTTAAAACTTTTAGGAATCTCTACACTGATTTCCACAGAGGCGGTACTAGTTTATACTCCCACCAACAGTGTAGAAGTATTCCATTTTCGCCACATCCTCTCCAACATCTGTTATTTATTGATAATGGCCATTCTTACTGGAGTTAGGTGGTATCTCAGTGTAGTTTTAATTTGCGTCTCCTTGATAACTAGCGATGCTGAACATTTTTTTCATGTATCTATTATGTATCTTCTTGTGCTATAATTACAGTGTCCTTTTCCTTCTTTGATTCTTAGGGTTCTTGGATTCTTGTCCTAAAACTTCAGAGAAGAAGATTTTTTTCCCCCTAAATCTATAAAAATTTCTCCCAATACTTTGATATGGAGTCTTAACTGATTTTGTGCTTTCCCTTTTGTCATCAGTCTATCTAAATACATTGCACAAGTGGCATTTAAATTCTGACAGTCCTAGTATATTTTAACACTAGTAAATGTATTTACTTCTGGAAACAATGCCATATCCAAAACTTCTTAATGCCTTAGTATATATAAACTAATAAGAGGGGAATTCTTAACTTAGCATTTTAAGATGCTTTTTGAAAATAATATTCTCGCATCTTTTAAATAACACAAAGACAGCATTTATAGTATTTTTTACTTTAAAATATCATTTATTTTAATTGCCTTTTTTATACTTATCAAAGAAAATTAGCTCCAACAGCGGGTCATGGCTGCAAAATATTTCTTACAGATATATTATGAAATAATGTAATCATGATAAAAACAATAAATAGTTTTTCTTTTAATATATGCTGACTAGGACTTTTGATCTCTACAAAATGCCACTTAGTGGAATCAGAAAAAAGGGAAGGTATAAAACAATCAGCTGTTTCTACATTTATATTCTTGAAGCATAAGTTTTCCCTGTAAATCTACAGTAGGAAGGGCCAAATTCAAAGAAACGCACCTTCCATGATGATGATGATGATGACAGCTACTGTCTATTGAGTTCTGTAGTCCCTGGAGCAACACCTTAGCTCTTTATATATATATATTTGGAGTTGGAGTCTCACTCTGTCGCCCAGACTGGAGTGCAGTGGCCGCTCCCGGCCACCACAGCCTCGACATCCTGGGCTCCGGCGATCCTTCCGCCTCAGCCTTCCGAGTAGCCGGAATTACAGGCATGCGCTGCCATGCCCTGCTGATTTTTTGATTTACTGTAGAGATGAGGTCTCGCTGCCCAGGCGGGTCTTGAACCTGCGGGCTCAGGCAATCCACTCACCTCAGCCTCCCAAAGGCGCGGGATTACAGGCTGAGTCACTGAGCCCGGCAGCTCTTCATATTTTAAAGAAATGAAATGATAGTAGAGAGGTTAAATACCTTAACTATGTTTTCACAGTTTGTAGTTTGGCAGAGCCGTGATATTAACTCAGCAAATTTTACTTTAGGTCACTCTAAAATTGTGCTTTATGCAGTGTTTCTTAATGTTTATTTACAAGCTGATTTTCAAAATTATTATGTAAACAAATTTCATATGATGCCAGTTTACATATACTTCTTGAAACACATTTGTTTGGAAATAAAGTCGATTCTGTAAACTTTCATCTTATTTGTTAAAACTGCCTACTGAAACTCTCCCCACCTGGAATCTCTTTAGGACCTTCTAATATAATATTATATGTGAAAACAGATTTTGATAAAAATCAGTTCTTTCAGAAAGATTTCCATTTATTTAAGTTTCTCATGACTAGAAGTACTACATGGTGTAAAAGAAAACTAAGGCATCCACACCTTAGTTTGTATGATACTTCCTGTTTAAATACATAACCTGCCTTAGTCATATGAAAAATGATTCTGTGTTTTGGTTCATTTGATTTTTTGAATCCATCTCTGGATGCTACCTATACTGTTAATGGTGGCTTATTAATTCCAGACTAACTTTCTTAAATCTGCTGCTGTCTTCTGTTACTTCTCTGTGTCTATTATGCCTAAACCCCCTTCACAGTGTACCTTCCTGAGCTGGTTTGCCTCACTTACCACCTTAAATACCACTGGACATCACAGGAGCCAGAAACTCCAAATGGTCTCTTCACCCGTTTTCTCCATACCTGTAATGATCATGTCTTTCTCCAGTTTTTTGTTTGTGCTCTTCTCCCAGCAATGTGATTATGTTCTTTCTCCTCTTTCCTTTTCAAAATACTATCCATTCTGTAACAAATAGCCTCACTTCCTAAGGGAAGTTTACCAAGTTACTCCAAATCACAATCATGTCTCTAATTCCTATAGTATTCTCATTACAATATCCGGTTCTTAGTTATAAATCGTATTGTATTATCTGAATTTTGGTTCATAATTCTTAACACTGACCAGATCATAAATTTTTTAGATTAGACATAATAATAAATTTACCAGATTCTCTACAGAATCTTTTCACCCAGACTTTCAGTTAATGCACTTTATTAACAGGTAGAGAGGTCTGGGTCTTCAAAATGTACTTCAACTATGCTGACCACCTTCAGATGGCTTTATAAATTATGTGAACTCATTTTAGTCTTCTGCTGCTAGATCAGTAGCTTATGATGTGTTTGAAATAATGTGCTGTTTTAGTCTTATTTATGATAGAAAGAAGAAAGTTAAACTATACTCCTCACAGAGTTGAAAAGTAGCAATACATACATATAAATGAGGACCTTTTAAGTCTTTCTTTGGACTTATGAACATGACTTTAAGAACAAATTTTAGCATCTAACCTGTTTCTAAAGATTAATCTGTGTCCTACAAAATGGAGACATGAAAAATAGTCGTTTTTTTTCCTTCATGGATAAAGCTTCTTGCTAATATAGGCTAATGTATGATTTATGAATGAATATTTTCCCTATAAAACTATTTGCTTAATCTAAAAAATTAACACATATAACAAATTGACTAATGTGGTTTTCTGATGTTGCATACATGATCACAATAGAATATATACTGTGCGGTATAAATATAGAGATTTATTATCTCCGCTGCATTATATCTGTATTATTGTGACACACATATTAGACATCACCTTCTCCTCTCTCAGACTGTTGCTTTTTGAATCATGTTAGTCTTTTTAACTCAACAAGAATGTAATTATTATGGTTGCTGTCATGGAGGATCTATCTGCCTCAGAACAAGATCCAAATCATGGCCTAGGAAGCAATGTTACAATGTAAAGTTTCTGCACTTTTTGCCTCCACTTTTTGTTTTTAATAAAATAACCCTATGGTATCACACCTTTCAGATGGTTAGCATTAGGAATATTACTCGCACTTGGCCATTTTAAAAAATGAAAATGTGTATTGCTGTGCATGCTGTCTGCTGACATTGTATAGAGAGAGTCATTTAGTGCTGAATTCCCTAGAAGAAAATATGCCCTGGGTATGTAGGGAGCATAAAATCAAGTAAAAATGCACACCTCATGTGCTCTTTTCCCTTGAAGTTCTCTGAGCACGCCCACATACTTTAATGCAATATAGGGGCATTCAACAGATAAACTCTTGGCTGAATAATTTCTCCAAGTCTATCATACTTAATTTATACATCAAATAAACATAGAGACAAACTTTTAAGTAGAAATTAGAATAGTGACATAGGAAAAAGTAGGCAGATATTAATGGGATTGCTAGGTCAGTCCCTTGACTTTTAATAATTGTTAAATATCACTCATACTGTCCTGGGCTATTTGGCATTATCATTCTCATGTATCAGTTTAATTGTTGAGAAATATCTCAAAACTGTTAGTAAACAAGATATAATATTATAATTATGTGTATTATTGTATAAAGATATTTGAATTGCTATTATGCGATTTTCTTTCTACTTCAGTGTGGTTTGGCTATGTGTCTCCTAGAAATATGTGAAAGAGGCTTGAGGAACATTATCTTAAATATTTGCTTTTTTGTTTTTTTGTGTTTTTTTTTTGAGTTGGAGTCTCACTCTGTCGCCCAGATTGGAGTGCAGAGGCCGCTCCCGGCCACCGCAACCTCGCCTGCTGGGCTCCGGCGATCCTTTCACCTCAGCCTTCCAAGTAGCTGGAACTACAGGCATGCGCTACCACGCCTGGCTGATTTTTTGATTTATTGTAGAGATGAGGTCTCGCTGCCCTGGCGGGTCTTGAACCCGCGGGCTCAGGCAATCCACTCACTTCAGCCTCCCAAAGGCGCGGGATTACAGGCTGAGCAGATTTTTATAGAAATAATTTAATCAAATAGAAGTTTTACACTTAAATTTTAATTAGATGAAAGTATTATGTGGATGATGGTGCTGCCACATATAATTTTAATTTTATTTATTTTAACCATTAATCATATAATTTTAATGTAATTTATTATAATCATTAATCATACTAGAGTAATTGCTTTATGTACAGAGTTCAGAGATAACAAGTAGTTTTAGTATTCAAGTCATGGATCTACGAAGGCATTTGAAAGTACAAATGTAGAATACTCTATGTCAAAGGTATTGGTGCAATTTATGGTCTTGCAATCAGATTCTTTCACTCATTGCAGTCAGGATTTCTTGATCTTTTTTTGGTCATAATTTTATGATTTTTTTTGGTCTTCAAATCATGGTAAATCTAGGGCTGTACATTAGTTCATTAAATATATTAAGCAATAATTTGTATTTTTCCATAAGTGCCATGAAGTTGTAATGATTTTTGAAATTAATTAACCATTATTAAATAGAAATTCGTACATTCAATGAGTACATTAGAAACTTGCTAATAGTTACTTTTTACCTATATACATCAAGCTCCTAATTAAGTCATAAAGTTTTGAGGATGAAGCATGGTCATAATATTAACTGCCTTTCATTGAAAACCATATGTGAGTCAGTCATCATTCTAGGAGTTTAATGTGTCTATCACCAATCTTCTTGGTATCCTTGTAGGTGTTATTATCATCATTTTATTAAGATTTTTATTTAAAATCGTGCAATGTAGTATACATATTAGCACAGATTTGTTGTAAAACATACTACAAATATAGATGTGTGTACAATCAAAGGTAAAAGCCTGCAGCTCTTACCATGCAATGAAGACAAGACAGATGACCACCACCAATTACAGCAGAGTAATGTATGGAAGGATTTAAATAGACTGCTGTGGGACTAGAAGTTCCCCACTGAAGAATTTTCATTTGAAGTGAGTTTGAAGCACTAATTGTGGATGAATATAATATCATACCCTATACTATATCCACAAGTCTCTTAAACTACATGCTTTTCTGTCTTTGCAACTACCACCCTCCATTTTTTCCATCTTTGGGATGTTTTTAGGGCATTAGGGAGCATAGTTCCACCATCAGAAGTTCTCACCACAGCACTCATGATTGTCTAGATGTCCACTACTCTACATTATTTTGTATATGACTAAAAAATTCTTTTGTCTGTCAAGTGTTTCCATCATAGATATCTTGATCTCTGTTGAACTATAAAGTGATTGTAAAACGAATTGCCAGCTTCTAGATATATAAGATGTCTAGTAAACCTTAGAGGGCCAAACAAAGCCCAGAACTTAATCTGGGTTTTGGCTAGTTCCAGATCAGAGAGTGAGATATAGTCAAGAAGCAATGGCACAGAGAAGCTGGAAAGCTGTTGCCTCCGAGGAAAGAGAGGAGTGTTGTCACAAAAATCCGTGATAAAACTTATTTCCTTCATAACCTGGATAAGGCATATTTTCATACAACCATCATCATTATCTATCTCCAGAACTTTTTCATTTTCCCGAACTGAAAATATCCTTTTATTTTTCCTTACAGTCCCTGGACATCAGTATTCTACTTTGTTTCCATGAATTTGACTACTCCAGGCAAATCCAGTGGAATCATGTAGTGTTTGTCTTTTTGTGAGTGGCTTATTCCACTTAGCATAGTGTTATCCAAGTTCAATCAACTTGTGGTACATGTCAGAATTTCCTTCTTTTTTAAGACTGAATTATATGCCATCATATATATTCCATCATATATATGCAGTTTTGTTTATTCGTTCATCCCTTGATAAACACTTGAGTTACTTCCATCTTCTACTGTTACAAATAATGCAGCAATGAGCAAGGGTGTAGAAATAACTCTTTGATACCCTGGTTTCAATTAATTTGGATATATTTAGATGTATACTCAGAAGTGAAATTTCTGGATCATATAGTAATTCTATTTTTAGTTTTTGATGAACTACCCTACTGTTTTTCATAATGGGTACACCATTTTACATTCCCACCAACAGTGCAGAGGCTTCCAATTTCTCTACTTCTTCACCAACGTTTGTTATTTTCTGTATTTTTAAAATATATAATGTCCATCCTAATGGATGTGAAGTAGTATCTCACTGTTATTTTGATTTGCATCTCCCTAAATAATTAATGATGTTGAGCATCTTTGCATATATTTATTGTCCTGTGTATATTCTGCTTTGAAGAAAAGTCTTTTCATGTCTATTGCCCATTTTTTAATTAGATTGCTTGTTTTTGTTATTGAATTTGAGGAGTTCTTTATATATTCTGTATTTTATCCTCTATCAGGTATATGATTTGCACACATTTTCTCCCCATCCATGGATTGTCTTTTCATTTTGTGATAATGTATTTTGATGCACAAACCTTTTCATTTTGATGAAGTCCAGTTTATCTATTTTTTTCTCATGTTATCTGTGATTTTGGTGTCATCTCTAAGAAATCATTGCCAAATCCACTGCCATGAAACTTTTCTCCCATATTTTCTTAGCCATATTTTTCATGGCTTTATAGTTTAAGCCTTTGATCTATTTTGAATTATTTTTTATGTGGTGTAAAAGTTCACCTGTGTTCTTTTGTATATAGATAATCAGTTTTCCCAGCACACTTTTTTTAAAAAAAGAATGTCCTATTTCCATTGAATGGCCATGGAAACTTAAAAATATATATATTTCACCATAACTGTGAGAATTATTTCTGGACTCCATTTTATTCCATTGATCTATATTTCTTTTTTAAATGCCATCTTCACACTGCTTTGTTTTCTATAACTTTGTAATAAGATTTGAAATCAGAAAGTGTGAGATCTCCACCTTTGGTTATCAAGATTGTCTTAGTTATTTTTGGTCCCTTGAGATTCCATAAAAGTTTTAGGATAGAGTTTTCCTGCAAAAAACATTTTTGGACTTTTGTTAGAGGTTGCACTGAATCTATAGATTACTTTGGATAGTACTGATTCTTTATTTTTGTTTTTGTGAGAATATTCTATATAAATGAAATCATTGAAATTTGTATCATTTGTGTCTGACTTCTGTATTTACACAATGCTTTTGAGATTTATTCATGTTGCTGCATATATCAATAGCTTTTTTCCTATTTATTAATTAATAGTATTTAGTGATACTGGTATACTAAAACATTGTTTTCTAGCTTCTTTAAGAGTTTTAAAACTTTTTTTCAGTTTGATTATGATATGTCTATGCATTGTTTCTTTTATCTTGTTTGAGTTCAACAGACTTTATCAACCTGCACATTTGTAATTTTTATGAAATTTCAGCCAATATTTCTTCAAATATTTTTTCTTCTCTAAACTCTTTCACTTCTCCTGGTACTCAAAGTATACATCTTAGAAATTCTGACCTTCTCTGACAGATTTTTAAAGCTCTACTCTTTTTCCTTCAATGATTTTTCTCTCCATTCTTCGGATTGGGTAATTCCAGTTGGTCTCTTTCAATTTCACTTACTCTGTTCTCTCCATTCAGCTGTTGGATTCATCCCGTGACTTGTTTATTGCAAGCATTGTATTTTCATTTCTAAAATTTCCAATAGATTCTTTTTCTAATAGTTTCTTTTTCTCTTTTAAGAACTATCTTTCCATTTTAAATATCTTTCCATTTTTAACTACTATAAAGTCATTGTCTGCTATTTTCAACATGTGGGTTATCTTAAGAGATGTGATTCTTTAAATTTTGAGAAATTTTGGATTGTGTCTTGCACATTTAAAAATACTATATTGTGTAGTCTCTGGGTCTTCTTATAATTCTGTGATTTTTAAAAAATAGATCAATAGAAGTTCATTCTGGTTAAATTTAGAGTGCAATTTCTGTTTTACTTTTGTGTTTGGTTCTGTCTGACACACACCAGTCAGGAGTGAGTGCAAGAATCATGTGGGTTCATATATAGAATTAGGGAATGTCTTTTTCTAGCTCTTTTATCTGGTCTGTAATTGCTCATTTTCCTGAATCCTCTGCCAGACATATTATTTTTTTCCCCTGAATTTTAGCCTTCTGTACCACTGTTCTATTGGTCTGCTCTATGAGTGAACTCTGCTGCTGAACAACACCATTAGATAAAAGAAAGAGTGAAGAAGAAAAAATAGTTATTGGATCTCTTATTAGTCAGTTTTCCATGTCTGATTCCATTCCACAATCTGCCTGTATTTGTTAACTTTTCTCTTTTACAGCTGTGTGATATTTCATCATGTATATGTATCACATATTCTTTATCCAGTTTACCTTAAATGAGCATCTTGGTTGGACCATGTTTTTGCTATTGTGGATAGTGCTGCAATAAACATACACATGCAGTTGTCTTTTATGTAGAGCAATTAGTGTTCCTTTGATTATATTCCCAGGCATGGGATTACTGGATCGAATGGTAGCTCTACTTTTGGTTCTCTGAGAAATCACCAAACTGCTTTCCACAGAGGTTGAACTAACTTGCATTCCTGCCAACAGCATACAAGCATTTTCTTTTCTCTGTAGTCTTACCACAATCTGTTGTTTATTGATTTTAATGATAGCCAACTTGACAGGTGTGAGATGGTATATCACTGTAGTCTTGATATGCAGTTCTCTGATGATTAGTGATCTTGAGCAGTTTTTCATATGTTTGTTGGCAGCTTGTATGTCTTCCTCCTTTAAGAAGTGTCTGGTCATGTCATTTGCCCACTTTTCAATGGGGTTACTTTTTTCTTATCAATTCATTTCAGTTTCTTATTGATCCTGGATTTTAGGCCTTTGTGAGATGAATAGTTTACAAATATTTTTTCCCATTCTGTGGGTTGTCTCTTTACTCCCTTGATAATTTCTTTAACTGTGTAAGAACTTTTAAGGTTGATAAGGTCCTACCTTTTTATTTTAGCTTTTGTTGCATTTTCTTTTGAGGATTTGGTCACGAATTCATTGCCTACTCCAGTGTCCAGAAATGTGTTTCCTAGGTTTTCTTCTAAGATTCTTATAGTTTGAGGTTTCACATTTAAGTCCTTGATTCATTTTGAGTTTGTTTTTGTATATGGTGATAGGTAGTGGTCCAGTTTCATTCTTCTACATGTGGTTAGCTAGTTTTTTCAGCACATTTGCTAAATAAGGTTTCCTTTCCCCAATGTTTGCTTCTATTGACTTTGTCAAACATAAGTTGGTTGAAGGACAATGGTTTTATTTATGGTTTCTTTATCCTATTGGTTTATGTGTCTCTTTTTGTACCAGTACCATACTGTTTGGCTTATGGTAGCCTTGTATTAAAGTTTGAAGTCTGGGAGTGTGATGCTACCACACACTTGTTCTTTTTACTAAGGATTGCTTTAGCTATTTGGGCTCTTTTTTGCTTCCATATGAATTATCGTATTTTTTTTTCTGGGTCTGTGAAAAATGATGCTGATTGTCTGGTAAGGATTACATTGCACTTGTAGGTAGCTTTGGATAGAATGGACATCTTGATGATACCGATTCTTCCAATACATGAACATGATTTGTTATTCTGTTTGTGTATTTTCTTGTTGATTTCTTTGAGCAGAGTTTTGTAGTTCCCATTGTAAAGATCTTTAACCTGTGTGGTTAGATGCATACCGAGGTATTTTATTTTGTGTGTGTCTGTGGTTATTGTGAATGGGATTGTGTTTTAGGTTTGGTTCTCAGCCTGCTTGTTGTTGGTATATAGGAATGCAACTGAACTTTTCACATTGATTTTTTTATCCCAAAATTTTACCAAAGTTGTTTTATCAGTGCAAGAAGATTTTTGTCAGACTCTCCAGGGTTTTCTGGGTATAGAGTTATATTATCTGTGAAGAGGGATGATTTAATTTTCTCTTTTCTATTTGGTTACTTACTGTGTTTTTAAATTCCAGGAGAAAATTTTTCATTTCTAGAAGTTCAGTTTGGTTCTTTCTTAGAATGACCAGGTCAGCCTTCACTTCCTGCACTGTTTTCAAAGCCTTGTTAATTTGCCTGTTCACTTTTTCCTGGATCCTGATGAGTCACTTTGCCATCCATGGTCTGAATTCTATGTTTGTCATCAAGGACAGGTCATTCTGAATGGACTCCATTGTTTGGGAATCTGACAAAAGCTGCTTTGTGGGTATCAAATTGCTAAGACTTTAGAATTTGCCAGGAAATTTTTCAATGGTTCATCATCATCTGTGAGGGCAGTCTCTTCCCTTTTTATTTTTGTTGTGTTCCCCCTTTTTTTTTAAATTGAAAAATATAGTTTATTTAGAAAGTAAATTAGAAAGAGAGAGAGAAACTTCACCTTCCCAGGATAGGGGAAGAAGCCAAAGCCAGGAAAATGGTGGCCATAGCTCAAAAAGTCACATGAACACACCAGAGTTTAATAAAGCAATGACCTGTTTTGTTACTTTTTATATGATAATGTTTCTATTATTTATGTGACAGTTTATGTGTTTTTTTGTTGTTGTTTGTTTGTTTGTTAACTAGACCTCCTTCTTCTGTCCACCTGTGGTGGAGGTAGAGATGGTAGGAAGGATGGGGAGCTTGGGAGAAACCACCTGGCACTCCTTCACTGGCACAGTATATTGGCAGCAGGGTAAGTCCTTTCTTCCAGATGGGGGCTTTCTCCTCTGGCATAAGTGCCAGGGGCTGTGGCTGACTGAAAGCTTTTGCATCTCCCTTCCCAATGTATGCATCTGGTCAGGAGAATTGACTAGTGGCAAGGAGGGGCCTCAAGACTCTATTCTTAGGTAAGTGTTATGAGGGTTGTGAATTGGTCTACTCCTATGTAGGTCAGTCCACTCCCCTTGGACAGAGGTGGATGGGAAGCCGCTGACTTACTGGGAGATACTCAGCATTTCTCCCTCAGTCTTGCAGATGGGTGATGCCATTACCACTTTGCTGCACAGAGGCACACCATCTCCTAGTTCCCACCCTGTTCTTGGGGAGGGGCATTTGCACTAATAGCAGCCCCCTAAATGCACAGGTCTGAACAGTGGCTGGGACAGTGCCAGTGCATCTGGAGAAAGATAGTCAAAGTGAGCATACTGCCCCTGAGTTCTGGTGAGGAAGGAAGGTGGGAGGTGCCCATGCATAAATGACCTTTACAGGGTGAGTCTCACCGAACTTCTCCATAGAGAGATGGTGGCGATCACTGCTGGGGCTCACCAGTAGCTAGCATCCCCCAGTCCCCAAGTGGCTCCAGCCAATGGGTCAACCTGAATGGGCTGCCCCAATTTCAGCTCTTTGTGCTCAGCTGGTAAAAGAGAGGGTACAGGGGAAGGGCCTAGGCTGTCTTCCCATGGTTGGGACTGGAGAGGCTCACAAGAGGTGTGTAAACAAGTTCTCCCTTATACTCACTGCTTTCTTCTCCAAGATCACTCTCCTAATCTCTCAAGGTCACTTCTTGGGGTGGCTGGGACTTGGAGTTGTCAGTTCGCTGTATCCCCAGGAGACCAATCGATAAATTCTCACCTGGATTTCCAAGATATCAAAGCATCAGTTTCACTACTTATTTTAGGCTTCTTTTCTGAGAGCAACTGTTTATTGTTCAGTCTTGATCATCTTGTTCCCACCCCCAGTTTTTAGTTATAATCAATGAGAGAGAGAGTCTGTAATGGCCTTATACCCTGCTATTCACCCATGGCTTGTCTTTTTGTTTACTTAATATTGCCTCACAAAGAATAAAAGTTTTAAATTTTGACAAATCTCTATTTGACAATGTATTATGATTTGTACCTGGGATATATTTGTTTAACCTGTGGACACAAATAGTTTCGTTCTATATTTTCTCATAGAAAATATAATTTTAGGTTTGCATTTAGAACTATAACTCATTGAAGACTGATTTTTTCTATAAAGGGTGAGGTGTGAGTTAATGTTCCTTTACATATTTTGTATGATAAATTGTTGAAAGGTCTCTCTTTTTCACAAAAAAATAGATAAATGCTCTCTTCTTTTATACTACACTGGCACCTTTGTTGAAAATCAATTGATGATATATTTGCACATCTAATGTTGGACTATTTAATGGACTTTATTCATCTATTTGTATTTAGCTCAATATCATGCCATCTTAATTACAGTAGTTTTATTGTTGGTCGGAAATCAAGTATTTTGAGTTTCTTTGCTTTTTCTTATTTTTCATACTTGTTTGTGCTCTTGGGTTCTTTTCATTTTTATATAAATTTTAATGTCAGTTTTTATAAAGAGGCTTGCTAGGATATTCATGGCAATTTCTTTTACTCTATAGATCAAATTAGGGAGAATTGATATCTTAAATACTGAGTTCTCCAATCTTTGTATGTGGTTTATATTTCTACATACTTAGGTTTTCTTTATTTTTTTCTCATTAATATTTTATAGTGTTCAGTATTAAAGATCTTTCTTATGATTTGTAGATTCATCTATAACTATTTCATATTTATGTTGGTTGTATTGTAAAAATTTAATTTTCAGTTGTTTTGCTAGTATTAGAAGCATAATTAGTGTTTTATTTTTAGAAAATACATTTGTCTGTGTTTAAATAAAAAAATGTTCTAAAAAGGATACTAAATCTAATAAGTGAGTTTATCATGACTGTAAGATTTGTCTATTTTTGTCCGATTTTGCTTCAGGTCTTTTTAAATCCAAAGACTTATTTTAATTTTTTTTCCTTTCAGTAATTTAAAACTTTGTTTCACTGTTATCGGTATTGCATTGTTTTTTATGCATAGTCAGGGAACATTATTGTCATTGTTTCCCTGTATGTAGTAACTAACCGTTTTCTACTTGATTCTAAGGTTGTCTTTTTATTTTTCATTTTCAGCCATTTATTATGATGTCCCTTGGTATGTTTTATTTGTCTTGATCTTTGTAGTGTTTTAATGAGCTTCTTGGTTCTATGAGATTATATTGTTCTTCAAATTTGAAAATTTTTCATCATTCATAAATTTTTTTTCTATTCCTTTCCCTCACCTTCTTGTACAGCAGTTGAACATATGTTTTCTGTCTTCACAATTTCACAGAGATCACTGTTGTACTTTTTATTTCCAGCATTTTTTTCTCTGTGTGCTTCTGTTAGGATAGCTTCTATTGTCCTATTTTCATTTTCACTGATATTTTCTTTTTCAGCTTAATCTGATGTTCAATAACCCAGTGATATTTTTACTTCCAAATTATATTTTTCAGTTCTAAGCATTCCACTTTTTAAATTTCCATTTCTCTTCTACTAGTGTTTATTCTCTCATGTTGTTTATGTGTTTCTTTAAATACTTGATACATAAAGAGTAACTAAAGACTTGTCTACTGATTTTATTATCTCCCTTTTGTGAATTTATTATATTGACTGAATGTTCTTCTGGCTGTAGGTCACATCTTCTTGTCTTTTTAAAAGTAGAGTAGTTATTTATTTTATGTTAACCTTTATGGGTTTCATGGTATTGTTGGGATATTTTATTCCTCAAAAGATTGTTGCATTTTGTTTCAACATTCTGCTTATTTACTTGCAAGTCAGTTTGTTTCTTTCAAGTCTTGTTGTTGAGTTCTGTTACTTCAGGTATAGGGAGTAGGCCTTTCTATATTCTGTCCTGAATGCCTGGGAGTTTAATAAGTCTATCCAGGCTGGGCTCCATGGCTCAGCCTATAATCCCAGCACTTTGGGAGGCCGAGGCAAGTGGATTGCCTGAGCCTGAGTGTTTGAGACCAGCCTGGGCAACTTGGCGAGACCTCATCTCCATAATAAATCAAAAAATTAGCCAGGCATGGTAGCACGCACCTATAGTTCTGGCTACTTGGAAGGCTGAGGTGGGAGGATCGCCAGAGCCCAGAGGGTCAATGCTGGGATGGCCGTGAGGCTGTGAGTGTGCCACTGCACTCCAGCCCAGGCAAGAAAGTGAGCCTCCGACTCAAAAGAAAAAAAAGTCTTTCCATTTTGATTGGAAGGGACTCTGACATCTTACAACCTTGTGGAAGCATTTGCTCAGTTCCTATTTCCATAATAGTTCTTTATTTGGAAGTTGTTTTCTCTCTGAAACCATGGCATCTGGCCCAGTGCATGCTCAGTTTAGCATTCTGTTAAAGACTCAAGGGTCTTGTGTTAAAAACTTTAAGGGCAGGGTCTCTATGTCGATGTCTTGATCTCGCTCTGCATAGTTCCTTTCTCTTTTGTACCCTGTCTCAAAAATTCCAACCATATAGTAGTTTCAAACTTGATCTCTGTCTCCTCTGCACACCAAGATCTCCATAAACAATTTGGGGTTTCTCCTCACTTCAGAAAATGACCCTAGTAAGAAATTTAGGCTGATAATCTGGCTTGGCTATTTTTGTTGTACCTTCTCTCAGACATTACAGCCCTTAACTACCTGTGATCCAGTATGCCAAAATTATTATTTTATAAACGTTTGCGCATTTCATGTTTATTGACCGTGGTAGGTGTTAGATCAAGAAAACGAGAAGATAGGAAAAGAAAGACGGAGACGGGTGTCTCAAAAGCGACACAGACTTATTCCAAGGAGGAAACGTGCAGAGTGGGACTCCAGTTGAGACTGAAGCCCACCTCCACTTACAGCCTAGGGCAGTTATAGGGCTTGAGGGGAAAGTTTTGTGGTTCGCATTCCTAGAGGGGTAACTAAGGCTTGTGGTTAAATTGAGAGGAAGTCTCGCTAGGCTAGGTGTTATATGCAGAAGAACGTTTTGCAGCTTTGGCCTAGTTGATAATTTTTCATCCTGGGGTTGCTATCAGAGTGGCAGAGATCATTTAAGATGGTGTCTCTAAGGCTAACAGAAGGGATGATTCATCATTAAATACTCTTTCATGGCTGGAAATCAAAATTGGATATCTTCCTATTTTTAAATTGCATAATTGAAGTGATAGATGTAGAAAACATAATTTTAGTCTTTTTCTGTTCTTTTTCCTGTTTGTCATGTTTCAACTGATTTAGCTCTAACCCTCTTTTCCCCCAATGTCCAGACTTTCTAGCCCTGTTCTGTGCTTGTAGATTAATGCTAGCAATGAAGCATCCAACTGCAAAGTTCTAAAATGTGTTATATCAGAGATGGCATCTGGGCTTTCAGCTGGTCCATCTGGCGGAACTTTTCTTGTGCCTTTTAATTTGGTAGCATAATTGACTAGAGAGAAGGCTTTCTCCAGAGTTGAGCTGAGAGCTGGCCTTTCCTGACTGCCCTGAATATTCATATTAATAGCATTTGGCTGGCTACCTGCTGTACCTAGAGAAAACACTTAATATTTAATCTGATCATTGGGGTGTTTTTTTTTTAATTTTAACTTTAAAAGCAAAGAGTCATTTCAGCCACCTTTGGGCTGTATATTTCTTTATTTTCAAGTTGTTACCAGGAGGAGGGGTGCTGTTCCCGGTGTGAGATGTTTGACAACATGTTCTTGTGTTCATGTTTGAAATAAATTCTCTAACAGACACAGAGAAGTGGAATATGCAAGTCGTTTTATGAAGCAAAGAAGAGTACATACTCAATAAAGGAGACTGGGCAGAAACAGCCTAGGGAAAACTATGCTTCTGCTCCTCAATTATTGTTGAGCTATAACTTTTATTTTTAGGGGTACTGAGGAATGGGTTTGGGGTAGGCTTTTCCTAGAAATGAGTGATCTTAGGGCTGGATTTCGGTTACTCCTTCCTCATATTGGGCGTGGGATTTTTAGGCCTTATAAGGTCCGACTGGTACTGTTGTGGTGCCAGGTGTTTGATGAGAGTTGGAGGCTTCTCTGAGGTAATTTTATGTTACTAGTATTACAATGAAAGTAAAAGTAGGTTATGGTTATCTTTAGATCAACTTTGGCTATTGATGCACATGTTCTGGGGTCTCTAAGCTAGTTCCTGCCATGGTGGTCTGTTGTCAGCGATAAGCAACCTGGATAAATAGACTAAAATGCTGTGGGTATATATGATAAGAGTCTAACTAACAGGCAGGTGTGAAGTGTTCTATAGCTAGGCAGCATGCTTGCATGTGTGGTTTTGCAACAACTGCTGTAGGAATCAATGAACTTGGAACTTTTCTACAGCCCTGATATTTTCCTAGTCTAGCCTGTCTACTCTATCAAAGTCAGCTGGTGTATCTGCAACTGGGAGATGGGATTG
Organism: Carlito syrichta; assembly: GCF_000164805.1. NCBI lineage: Eukaryota > Metazoa > Chordata > Mammalia > Primates > Tarsiidae > Carlito > Carlito syrichta. Next base: position 238,478 of record NW_007233835.1, on the reverse strand, counting down.
AAGGTATAGTGACTAATTCTGTCAAAAGTCCTTCATTGTATGCTTAGTGTTAAATGTAAATAAAATAGCTCCAAAAAATGTTTTAAAGAAAAAGAAAAACATAATAATCCATACCTAATAAAAGTTTTTAGATGCTTCTTATGGTTATATCTCCAATAATATGGAAGTAAATTTTGTTTGTTAGGCAATAATTTTTGCCAAAATTTTATCTGGCCATTAATTCTGGACCATTTATTTGTATTCCAGAGTTATAGTTATTAAGGTGAACCTGGAAGGAGGATTTGTAGTAAGAAAATGAGCTGTCCTTTGCAGACATTCCATCAGAAAATGAAAATGTCAATGAAGTTGAAGGTGTTTTGTCTTTTATATTTTTTCAAGGTTGCTGTAATTTAGTTACCAATAAGTTTTTTGAAAGCATTTTGTTCATTTTACTGGTAGCTTTCTGGAGTTTTTCATACAGAACAAGTTTCTTTCTACACATTCCACAATAAGCAACAAGTAGCCCATCCTTAAGATTGCTAGCATGTTTTAATTAAATTTTATCAAATTTTAACATGTGATGAATCAAATAATTATATTCTATGTGCTTAAATGTACCATCATATAACCTTACACAACAATGATATTTGGTCTGGTGGTCTTAAAAAGACGACAAAAACAAAAACCAAAACCACAAACACACACATATACTCTGTATATGCAAATAAATCAAATGTTGTATTTTAAAGAACACTGAAACTGAAATATGTACATATAAATATATGCAATAAAACAGTTATGAAGCCTCATGACTCACTTCCTCATAGAGTTTGTCAAAAGATACCTCAATTTATAAATATTGTATATATGTTATCTTTGACAGATATTAGAAAAAAAAGAATTAATTTCGAGTTTTAAAAGTATGGACATTACATACCAAGTTTGGGTGTTATCATGGCAATATTAAACCATGAGTCAAAAAATTAATATCCAGGCTTTCACACTTTAACCAAATTTGACAAACTATAAATGTTCTGTTATGAATTCCTTGTATGTTTACCCTCTATCGTAAACCTCTATATTAAGCATGGACTAAGCCTCTATATAAAAATGAGATATGTTCTCAAGGACTTCAAAAAACGGAGAAAGAACTAAACGATGAAGCTTATTTTGACATAAGTAGTATAAGTATTGGTAAAATACTATTGGAGTTTTAAAAAATGGAAAAATTAATTCTGATTTTAGGAGTAAGAGAGTGAGAGGTCAGAGAATGATTAAAAAATAAGTAGCCAATTTTAATGATGGATATGAATTGGAAGGAGGAAATGGCAGCTCTTAGAATTAAAATAGGATGGAACAGAATGACTATATACTTAAGTATTTAACATTCCACAATATAGCTATTAAATATTGGTTCTGACAAAGTAAAGAGAAATTCTGTGTGTTTGAGTAACATCCATCTAATTTTCTATCATAAATCTTGAGAGATAGTACCTATAGAAACCTAAAACAAACTTAGCTTATTCTTAGTTTTGTCTTTTTGCTTCAGCATAACCATTAGAAAGCATTCAGACATTCTACTGCAGACTAAGCAGCAGCCTATCACCCATTCCCCCAACCTTCTCTCTATGCCCTACCCCCCAACCTCAAATCTCCCTCAGATGCAAGACCACAAAGCAACCCAACCTTTCAATTTATGGTTTAGCATAATAATCTCTAGTAAACTTTCAGGTTCCTTGTGAAGGTGGATGGTCAAAGATCACCCTTTGGCTGACCAAAGCCATAAAAGTGATGATAAGACCACCTTTGGTCAAGGAGTTTGTGGATTGCAAATGTGTAACAAGTCTCTCGCAGGAAAAAGACCTCAGTACCCAAATCCTTCAAGTTAACCTAGTCAGTACTTGGTGAACTATGTGACTCAGACAGACCCCACCATGGCAACAATCATGTGACTGACCCACCAATCTGCCTATTATCCATCACATGACATCATACCTGTGCTTGCCTGCCCCTTCATGATTTTGTGGACCAGACCACCACCCAATCATGTTAATAATCTTCACTCCCTCAAGGGAAATGATTAAAAGGATTCCAAGCAGCCATTGACCATTACCTTGCTAGACTCTCATGTGGCTATGTGCTCTTTGAGCTATGGCTGTCACCATGCTTCCTGACTTTGGTCCCCTCTTCCACCCCTGAGGTGAATTTTCACTCTCCCTTCTCTTTCTCCCTCTAATTTACTTTTAAATAAACTATATTCTTAAATCTAACTTCTGTGCAGTTCTTTGCATCTTCCATGCAGTATCGGATGGTACCCCAGATGGCCACATGTGGGAAATGATCTCTTTTTAAATAAATCTTTTCTTTCTTCACCTCTTTGTGTTGCTAATCTTTGTGTTACTTGGATCTCTGGTTACTGGTGCTGTGCCCTCTCCTGACCATCCATACCTAACAAATCTTTTCTTTTTAGAAAAGTTTTACTTCCTTTTTAAAAGACTTATTCATTACCCTAAATCATTTAATTATTTAAATTTTGTTAAAAGACAGGTTGATTTTTATATAGAATGAAAGATGTGGGTCTAGTTTCATTCTTCTCTATATGGATCACAAGTATATACTATTCAAGGTGCTCAAACATTCCAATAGCAAAGAAACAACTGAATTAAAAATTAGGCACCTAGTCTGAATGGATATTTCTTTTTAAAAAAAGACATACAAAAGGCCAGCAAATATATGTAAAAATGGTCAATGCACTGATCATCAGGGAACTGCAAATCAGAACCACAATGAGTTATCATCTCACTCAAGTTGAAATAGCTAGCTTTATCAAAAAGACAAAATAACAAATGGTGGTGATGATGTGAGAAACAGAACTCTGTTACTCTAGACATTGTTTTTTTGGAATATAAACTAATACAGCACTATGGAGGACAGTGTGGATATTCCTTTGAAAGTTACAAATAGAACTACCATATGATCCAGCAGTCCCACTAGTGGGCATTTATCCCAAGGAAGGGAAATCTTTATATTGAAGAGACATCTGTACCCCTATGCTTACTACAGCACTATTCACAATAATTAAGATATGGTATCAACTTGGGTGTCTAACAACAAATGAAAGAGTAATGAAAATATGGCATCTATCCACAATAGAATATGATTCAGTCATAAAAAAAGAATGAAATCATATCATTTATTGCACCATGGATGGTACTAGAGGACATTGTTAAGTGAAATAAGCCAAGCACAGAAAGTTAAAAGCTGTGTGTTTCTCACTCATCTGTTGAAGGTGAAAAAAGTTAATCTCATGGAAGTAAAAAGTAGAACAGAAGGTTCTAGAGGCTGGAAAGAGTTGAGTTAAGGTGGGGGATAGGGAAAGATTTTTTAAAGAAAACAATATTGCAGTAATATTCATATCAGAGTAAGTTCTAGTATTCTAAACCACTACAGTGGATGACTATAGTTAACAATAATATATAGTTTCAAATAGTAAGAAGAAGGATACTGAATGTTCCTGGCACAATAAATAATAAATGTTTGAAATGATGGATATGCTAATTACCCTGATTTGATCACTATACTTTATATGTATCAAAGCATCACTATGTGCCCCATAAATATGTACATTTATTAAATTTTATTGAAAAATAAAATGAATGTTAATCACATCTAAATTTTTTTTAAAAATGCATAACATGAGATACCCTCCTAACAAAATGTTATAGCCACTATGCAAGACAATATGAAAATAATTCAAAAGTACTGAAGTCAGGCTCTTGAAGAGATATTTGAACTCTTGTGTGTACTGCAGCATTATTTACAATAGGCAAGATGTTGAAACAACCTATGTATCTATTGATGGATAGATGAATGAATGCAGAAAATGTAGCATGCATATACAGTGGAATCAGTGGGATATTATTCAGTTTTAAAAAGCTGCCATGTGTGACAACATGGATAAAACTTAGGTACTAACTATATAATTTTCCTAAATTTTTAATATATGCTACACTAACTATAAGCTACAAAAAATATTTTCTTTGGTATGCCAGATTTTTTCTAAAATACACTGTGCTATTTAAGGGTCAAAGTCTAGTTCAAATAATGATTAAATACTCAACTTCTCCCACAAATTTTAATGTCTCATTCCATTCTATATTACACTATCTCTACTTGGTTTGCTTTATTTTATTTCTGTTTTCAGTTTTGATTTATTTTTAAGATATCTGTATTTTTTGTATGTTTTTATGGATGGATAATCTAGTTTATAGACAACTTCATTACATGTATAGTACAAATGCCTCAAAGACAATTAATTATTTATTTTGATTTCATGATGTCACATCCCATGGTCTATAACTGTTAGCATAGAAAATAAGTTTAGGAAAAGCATGAAATAATACTTGAGCCACATTTTTCTATTGAGTCTATGCCAAACTGCTACTTTAAAATAATTTATAATTTTGCTGGAGGTATTAAATGAAAACAGGAAAACAATACCTTGGATACATCTTTTAGTGCTTTGAAATAAATTTATAAAAGATCAAAAGCACCCCAGAGCACATACAATATCCACAGAAACCTGGAGGTAAAAATAACATTAAAAATTTTTTCAATACCTGAATTCATTTAGAAGGAGCTCTAAAAGAACAGTTAACTACTGTAATTCAGATTCCATTTGTTTTTCGGCTTTGTAATACAATATAAGCATTAAAATTTGTGCTTTTAAAAAAACAGTCTTTTAAAATAAGTAGTGGAATGTTCAGTTTGTTTAGTTTTATTATGCAATTGGGTTACTGATATTTTTCTAGAAATGCATGAAATATTAAGCATCAAAGGGACATACTTGTTGACAAATGTGGAGCTTATTAAATTTGAACTGTGCATTATTAGAACTATAGTCTCTACATATATAATTCTAAATTCTTTTCCAGAAATTCCATAGATATATTTCAGTTAAATAAATGTAGAATGAAAATGCATATTTATCTCCTTACTAAGTTAATATTTGTAAACTATTTAAATATTTTCAACATTAACTATCAGTATTTTTCTTATCTCCCTTTCTCTCTTAGTTTATCTTAGAATATAATGTCTTTGCACTCCAATTTTATATAGACTGCTATAAAATATTATCTTGATTTAATCTATAGAAGATATTTTCTACAAAATATAGATTTTATTACATAGAAATAAATTAGATGAGTTTTTCCTGAAAAACGCTATTGATAAAAATGAAAGCAAACTTCGCCACAGCATTTATTTATGCGGTTATTAGTACTCCACAATAACTGTGTTTCTACATTGATTCTGTATTAGTGATGTATATTCACTTTTATATGCTATAAGTCATACGCTGTATTTTTTTGAAAATTCAGAATACTTTTAAAAATTGTGTTCATGTATTGTTATGTCATACAATATCCAATTATTCTTTTAATCCAATTTTCATGTATCTTTCCAATGGCTTATGAAAATTCCCAGTTCTTCAGTGCTCTTAGTTGCTTTTACTGATGAGTTTTTCAGACATATTTACTCACAGAAAACATGCTTAATAATTTTAGTTTTGAATAATCACTAAATACAACAACAAGAAACAATCAGTATATGCCATAAAAATATCTGTGATTTAAAAATTCCTAGCATCTTTCATCAATAGTACGTGAAGCTGAAGAATATTAAAGCAGGTATATTAAAATTATCTTTACTTTTTTTCATATTTTGGGGTATAATTAAAATTGAAAATAAACCTTCCTATGATCTTTTACCTATTTTCAAAGAGTAATGCATTTCAATAGAATTGCTTGCAACATTCTGAAAACTCAAAACAGACTAGGGAAAAGTATTTTTACAACTAATAAGATTGACCATGTCATTTTCTAATACATAATGCTTAACAAGTTGTTAGCTAATATAAATGCTGAATGGAGACAGCTCCAAAATCAATACAAGTAGCACCAATAGCCCAGACCAGAAAAGATGTTAATTCCACTCCAAGTTTTGACTTTGTTCCATTTGACATTTGTTCAAATGAGAAGTATCTGCTCTTTCTTTAGTGGATTGTACCCAGGTGAAGAGAACTGCCAAAAGATAAATGTAACATACCATATGTTACTTCAACAGAAATAAAAGACACAGCACATTTTGAATTTCAAAAACTTACATGATATTTTAAACACACAAGGGTTTATTTAAAAGTAGAGTCCTGAAATTAAACCACTTGTTAAATATAGTTAAGAGTAATGGAATTTTGCCATTAGAGAGTGTGCTAATCTCTTGCCCCTAGATATGCTTATAATGTGAGGGGACCTTAATAATATCTCTAAAAATGATAATATTGCTCTTTATATTTACATATCAGCAATTGTCTTATAAGATTGTAAAAAGTTAAGCACCTTAAAAAAGTGAGCATATTTAATTATGACAGCATCCCAATTATTATTCAATATTCTTCTCAGTTTAGTGCTGAAAAATGGCAATGTAAAGAGTTCCAGCAATTCAAGGTTGTAATCAGTAGGTGGAGCCAGAATTTAAACACAGACTGATTCTAAAACCCACTTAACACATTACAGTAGGACCTCTTATGTATTGTATATCAGAAATATTCTTAATTTAAACTATTTAATCAGCCTCATGTAAGAGGTTTGTGGAAAAACAAAATAAAACAAAACCACTTTTAGAACTCCAAATGTAGAGGACCTAAAAACAAACCATCAAAAAACTTCTTAGGAAATTAATGAAGTGACTCATGGAAAGTCTGGATGTTGGGGAATGGATGAGGATTCAGAACTGTAGATTTTGTCTTTTATCCAGTCCATGCCATAAGTAGCACAGTTTAATAAGAAGATAGTTCCACACTGTAAGGAAATGAGCCATCAAGTCGTAAAAAGATATGGAAGAAACTTAAAAACATATTTCTTTGTGAAAAAAGCCAGTTGCATAATTCCAACTTACATGACATTCTGGCAAAAACAAAGCTATGGGAACAGTGAAAAATCAGTGGTCATGAGGGTTGAGGGGAGGGAGGGAAGAAGAGTCATAGCACAGAGGATTTTTAGGACAGTGTATCTATACTGTATGATTCTATGATTGTGGGAGGGTACATGTCATTAAAAATTTGTCCAAACTCATATAATGTACAACACAACGATTGAACTCTAATGTAAATTATGGACTTTGGGTGATAATATGTCCATGTAGGTTTACAAGTTTTAAAACATAGTTGCTAATGGAGGAGTCTATACATGTATGGGGACAGGTGGCATATGGAAAAATCTCTGTACCTTGCACTCAATTTTGCCATGAACCTAAAACTACTCTAAAAATATATAGTGTGCTTACAAAAATACATTTAGTGCCCAACTTTGTCTATCTGAGAAAAAAGCAATAGACATATATTAAAGGGAGCTATATTTTAGATATTACAACTTATTGATACTAATTGGCTGGAACTTCTACTTTTTCTTGCAATGTGTTTCTTTTTGCCACTGATTCTAACTCATCCTTTCTAAATTGTGGCTTGAAGCAAAAAAAAAAAAAAAAAGTATGAAATTGTTATTGTCATGAGTACTCAGTGGGAGATAGTCAATTATAGTATCAATGCTGACAGCCTGGAAGGAAAAATATATTCACTAGCTAATGTCTATTTTAAAATGATAAATTAAGTAACTAGTATTGTGAAAAGTGACACTCTCTCTAGGTTATATTGTTTCTAGAGCACACACCCATCCATAATTGCTCACACAGAGATAAATATATGCATATAATTTTATTGTACCTCTCTCTTATTTTCACCCCCTAAAGGTAACCAATCTCATTAGTTTCTGGTTTATCCTTTTCAAGTTTTTATTTGTTTAAAATGAGTAGATACATGTTTATTTTCTTATGGTTCTTTGTGTCCAACACAAAAGGCTGGATGCTATAGAAAATATTTTGTGATTTGTATTATTTTTCCACTCAACACTGTATCTTGGAAAATATCCCACATCAATTCATAGAGTTCTTCCCTATTTTTTTTTCCCAACTCCACAGTGCTCCACTGCGTAGAGTAGTCTCCCTTATCTGCCGTTTTGCTTTCTGTCTGTACATTCACTTACCTGTGGTCTGTGGTCTGAAGACAGTCAATAGGAACATTCCAGAATTAAACATTTCTTGAGTTTTAAATTGCCTGCCATTCTGAGTAGCATAATGAAATTTCTCACAGTCTCACTTCATCCAGCCAGGATATAAATCATAAATCATGCTTTTGTCCAGTGTATCCAAGCAGTATACACAGCTGGTCTGTGAGTTACTTAGTTGCCATGTTGGTTATCAGATCAACTGTTGTGATATCTCATCACATAGGCATTTTGTCTTTCCACATCTTCACAAGAAGCATGAGTACAATGTAACAGATATTTTGAGAAAGTGAGAGTGACCACATTTGCATAACTTTTGTTACGGTAGATTCTTATGTTTATATTATTTGTTAAAACTTTATTATAGGTTTGTATGTATAGGAAAAACAGTGTATATAGGGTTTGTGACTTTTTTTGTGCTGTTTTATGTATCCACTGGGGATATTAGAACATATTCTCCTTGGATAAGAAGGAACTATTCTATTATAGTTTAATCACTGTGCTATGTTTGAGGATTTAGGTTACTTGAGTATGTTGCAGTTACAAACATTCACTAAGCTCACACAAATGGGTTTTTTGTTTGTTTGGGGTTTTTTTTGAGTTGGAGCCTCACTCTGTCTCCCAGACTGGAGTGCAGTGGCCACTCCCGGCCACCGCAGCCTCGACCTGCTGGGCTCCGGTGATCCTTCCGCCTCAGCCTTCCGAGTAGCTGGAATTACGGGCACGCGCTACCATGCCCAGCTGATTTTTTGATTTATTGTAGAGATGAGGTTTCGCCAGGTTGCCCAGGCGGGTCTGGAATCCGCGGGCTCAGGCAATCCACTCACCTCGACCTCCCAAAGCGCAGGATTACAAGTTGAGCCACCCAGCCCGGCTCGTATATTGATTTGTTAGATTCTACTAAATTATCCTATATGTAACTATGTCAGTTTCCATTCTCACTAGCAAAGCATGAGAGTCATATGCATTATTTTGACCAGAAATCTTAAAGCATATTATCTTTATCTATATGATGTTTAATTAAGCATGAGTAGTTTTATAATGAAGCTGTGGATATTGCTATAGACTAATGAATAGGAGTATACAGAATCTCAAGATAATTAATTGGAAGAACAAATGAGGTCTCGATTTTCTGAGTATATGTCTCCACTGTTGACTTGCCCTTCCAACTTCCATTTGCTCCATTCATTTATTGTAATTAAACACTTATACAGGCCGGGCTCGATTGCTCAGCTTCTAATCCCGGCACTTTGCGAGGCCGAGGTGACTGGATTGCCTGAGCCCGTGGGTTCAAGATCCACCGGGCAACTTGGCAAGACTTTGTCTCTACAATTAAATCAAAAATTAGCTAGGTGTGGTAGCGGGCATCTGTAGTTCGGGCTACTTGGAAGGCTGAGGTGGAAGGATTGCCGGAGCCCAGCAGGTCGAGGCTGCAGTGGCCAGGAGCATGCCACTGCATTCCAGTCTTGGGCGACAGAGTGAGACGCCAACTTCAACAAAACAAAACAAAACAAAAAAACTTATACAATACTCACATTGTGCCATCCCATGTTAAAAATACTTTAGCAGTATTGTCTCATTTAATTATCAGAACATCTTATGAGATAGGTAATATTATTCCATTTTTATGGAAGATGAAACTAAGTCCCCACTCTTAGAAGTAAGCAGAAACATAGCCAGCCTGTGTCCGGAAACCATTCTCTTTAGGGCTGCTCTTTCATCAAACACAGAGTGGCAACAGCTGGTGAATGAGTTAGATGGAACTCAGGTTTCTTGTGTCACCGTGTTGTGCAAAATTTCAATGAACGAGGTACATTAACACATCATTCTCAATCTTTACACATACATCATGTGATATTTTTCTTTAAGATAACTTGTTTCTGACAGTCACTGAATAAACCTGCATTTTAGGCTATCACAGAAGTAATCAAAAGGGGTCAATCAGTAAAAATATAAAATAGTATTATGTGTTTTCAGTCTTGGTACCTTGTAGTTTACCTAACCGGGAAATCCCTTGCACGAGAATCAAATTTCATAAATGCCAGGCAGGCACTACTTATCAATAATGATTTTTTTAATTACCAGAAATAAGATAAAATAAATAAATAAATAAACCTCAACACATATGTGTTGGAACTCAATTAGGAACTCAGGTATTGCATGGAACCCAAAGATTCTTAGAATCTAGTTCTACTTTATATGGATTTTAGGGACTGACTCAACTTTTTCAACTTTGTAAGAGTCATAAAATTTGGTAATCTAATCTAATCCTGGACCCTTTCATCTTCAAGCTTCATAGAAGAGGAAACTGAGACCCAGATGAATCCAGGTTTATTAACTCCTGTCTTTGTACTTTTTCTACAATATTTACTTAAATTTCCAGCCTATAGCCATTGTCCCTCCATCATTTCTACTTACTTTCATCTCTGTTCAGTCTATTTTTTAAAAAAATTTGTTTTGAGATCATTGTAGATGTATTTGCTTGCTGTTATAAAATAAATACTGGGAGATCCATGAAGCCATTATCTAGTTTCTCCTGATTTTAACATTCGACAAAACTATTCTAAAGTATTGCAACTATGCTATTGACATTGAACCAGTTAGGATAAAGAAAGTTTACATCACAAGGATCTCTTATGTTGACTCTTGATAGCCATATCTATCAACCCTCTTACCTTTGCTCCCAGACTTCAATCCCTGACAACCACTAATCTGCCCTCCATGTCTGTGATTTTGTCATTTAATGCATGTTATATTAATAGACTCATATATTATGTAACATTTTAGGACTGACTTTTTTAACTCAGCATAATCCCCTTAAGATTTATGTAAATTGTGTATATCAGAAAATTAAGGGTATGTGGTGATACATAGCTTAATTAGCTCGATTTAATCATTCTACAAGGTGGACATATATTAAAACATCACATTGTCTATCATAAATATTTACAGATTTTTGTCAATTTACATGAGTTTTTGTTTTTGTTTTTGTTTTTGTTTTTTTTGAGTTGGAGTCTCACTCTGTCGCCCTGACTGGAGTGCAGTGACCGCCCCGGCCACCGCAGCCTCGACCTGCTGGGCTCCGGCGATCCTTCCACCTCAGCCTTCCAAGTAGCCGGAATTACAGGCATGCGCTACCACGCCCGGCTGATTTTTTGATTTATTGTAGAGATGAGGTCTTGCTGCCCAAGCGGGTCTCGAACCCGCAGACTCAGGCAATCCACTCACCTCAGCCTCCCAAAGGCGCGGGATTACAGGCTGAGCCACCGAGCCCGGCTTACATGAGTTTTAAAGATAAAAATTGGATAAGGGTAGCAGAAATAACTTTTTATTTTCCCAAGAAAAATAATAAAGGAAACTACATTTTTAATGAAAAAATGGTGTATGTTAGCATTTTATTCATGTTTAATAACCAAGTAGTATTCCATAGGATGGATTTAGCATAGTTTTTTTTTTAATCATTCAACCACTGAAGCACAGATGGGGTGATTCCATTTTTCCATATTATTAGTAAAGCTGATATAAATATTTATATACAGATCTTATATAAGTTGCTAGTCTTTGGTTTAAATCTCCAAGGGTGCAATTTTTTTGTGTGTGTGGTAATTATATATTTAATTGTGTAAGTTCTTTTTCATTTTTTTTTTTTTTTTTTTTTAGTTAGAGTCTCACTCTGCCACTCATGCTTGAGTGCAGTGGCATGCTCCCGGCCACTGCATCCTTGACCTGCTGTGCTCAGGTGATCCCTCTGTCTCAGCCTTCCAAGTAACCTGAACTACAGGCACGCGCTACCACACCTGGCTAATTTTTTTATTTATTGTAGAGATAAGGTCTTGCCAAGTTGCCCAGGCTGGTCTCGAACCCGCAGACTCAGGCAATCTACTCGCCTCAGCCTCCCAAAGTGCTAGGGTTACAGGCTGAGCCACTGAGCCTGGCCCATATAAGCTCTTTTTCAAAGTGACTAAATTATTTTAAATTCCCACCAACAGTGTGTAAGTGACACAGTGTCTTCATATCTGTGGTGGTTTCAGTTTTTCTTATTTTAGCCATTGTGATAGATGTATAGCAATATCTCATTATGGTTTTAATTTTCATGTCCATAATGACAAATGATGTTAAATACATCATTATGTGTTTTTTTGCTATTTGTATATCCTCTTTGATGAAATGTAAGTTCAAGTCTTTTGCCCATTTTCTAGATGGAATTTTTTTAACTGTTGAGTCCAGAGTTTGTTATACATTCTAAATACCAGTTCTTTGTCAGATATGTAATGTGTGAATATTTTCTTCCAATCCGTAGCTTGACTTTTCTTCCTTTCCACATGAGCTTTTGCAGAGCAAAAGTTTTCAATTTTGATGAAATCCTATTTATCAGTGTTTCCATTTATGGTTCCTGATTTTAGTGTCAAGTTTAATAGCTCTTTATCCCCAGATTCTGAAGATGTTTTATGTTTTCACTAAAAACTGTATAGTTTTTAGTTTTACATTTAAGTCTATGATTTATTTTTATTTTTTCTATGTTTTTTTATGAGGTGAGAGGTTTAGATTGAGCTACATTTTATTAACCATGGATGTCCAATTGCTTCACCACTATTTTGAAAATGATATCTTTCTACCATTTAATTGTGTTTGTACCTTTGTCAAAAATTTATTTGGTATATTTATTTGAGTCTCCTTCTGAGTTTTCTGTTAGGTTGCATCAATCTATGTGTTTATACTTTCACTAGTATCACACTGATTATTCTAGCTAAAGTAGCAAGCCTTAATACTGGATAGTTTATTTTTCCTTTTCTTCTTTTTCATATTTTAGTTTTCTTTTTCAAGAAAGTTTTAGCTCTTCTAGTTACTCTGTGCCTATCTATATAAGTTTTAAAATTAGCTTGTCTGTTTGTATGAAAAGCTTTCCTGGGATTTTGATAGGAATAAGTTGAACCTTTAAATCAAGTCAGGGAAAACTGATATTGTTTGTACATTGAGTTATATACTCTATGAACATGGTAAGTCTCTTCATTTAAAAAAAATCTTGATGCATGAATATTTATCATTGTAAAAATGATGGCACATAATGGGCTTAAATTCTGATTATGCTTAAAATGAAAATATGTAACAATCTCTGTTTCTTTGTTGTTAGGTAAACTTTAAATTATTTTATTATTCTTAAAAGAACAGCACACTATAGAACATGTATTTAAATTAATTTAACTATTTCTGTTTTGAAGGGTGAGTAAATTGAATGAATCAAAGTGTAGCTTAGAGACCTACTTTATAGCATAAAATTGTGAGTGTACTCAGTATCATATATTAATAGACTCAGTGCATAGAAGTTTTATGTCAGGGTTAATCCTGTATAACTTGAAATATAATCTATTATATTTGTGTGTGTATATATATATGTATATAATTTAAATTCATGATTATTCATATGGTTCTATTATTATAAATTAATTAAAAATTAAACATTTCTTTTTCTTGGGTATGAACATTTTAGGACTTGCAATGTTACTATAATAGTTTTTAAAATAATCTCCTAACAATTTAAATATGTATTTTGCTTATTATGTCATTGTTGAATATGAGCTGATACTTATATGATTTACTCTTTTTATTTTTAGAAACAATCTTCTCAATACTATTTGTCAGTGTTTTTGGAAATTATATGGAAATTATGTGTCTTGTTTTTAGAAGAGTTGTACAGAGGATTTCCCAACTATCACACCATGACAAGATCCTAAGTTCTCATGTGAACATTGAGAGTTGAATCAGTATTTATATATAAAAAGAATATATTATGATGTTGTAAATGGATTTTCTAAGTGTACCCACTTTTATAAGAGATGGCTATTGCAAACCTATGAATTTTTTCTGTTAGCTCTTGATGTTATATACTCACATCAGCAGGATAATTTTAACTCATAATTTGGTGCACTATATGTATAATAAAAATTCCAAGTTTATGTTTTACCATTATGCTATAAAAATCCATAATAATTTAATCAATTCAGAAAATATTTTAGTGACCAGTAAAATTTAGCAATTTCTGAGATGCAATGTGTAATAATATAATAGTCAAGAAAATTATTTAACAGCTTAGGATGGAAACTGGAGAATGAAGATCATATTCAATTTAAGCATGACTAGAATTAAATAACTGATAATATAATTTTTTAAATTAGCATTTTCCAGAATATGAATTTCACAATTTTTTTCATAAAAATACTGTTTCAAATTTAAACCTTAAAATAAAACTGTATATTTTTTTCTGTTTTGGAGTTGAAATGAATGGAGAAAAAAAAAGAAAATTTAATTAAAAAGCAGCCTAGATATCAGTTGAAATATTATTCAGAGAACTTAAAACTGAACTGCTTATTTCCATTAGTGCCTGTCTACTTGTTGCTATGCTTTGATTTTTCAAGCAGTTCCATTCACCAGCTAGTTCCCATCTTGGAGCACTGATGAGCAGCTCAAGTAACTACAGGCCATTCATAGCCGGCCAGGTATGCTGACATGACTAATCTTGTCCCTGTAACTGAGGTTTTTTTTTGAACAAGAAAGCCCATAACATGGATTTAGATTAGAAAGATCAGGGTAGCCATGGGAAGGCTAGAGTTATGAGGAAATACAGAGCGTTAAAAGATCATACACAATGTAAAGTAGGAAGGCAGGGAATGATTGGCTCTAACTAGGTGAGTAGAGGCTTTACAAGAAGTATATGGTGCTTTCTGTGAGTGCTGCTTCGGTTAGGAGTGTTTGGCTGCATGTATCCTTACCGTGACTTCCTCTTTACATCAGTGACTCATCATTGAAGTGAAATACTCTAAATTACACAAGGGAGCAATACAATAAGCACCCTGCTGATTATTGTTTTTTCTCCCATGAACATCATTCTCCTAAGCAGACTTACCCATGAGTGCAAAGACTGCATTTTAAAATTTCTCCTCAGCAACCCCCTTAGGTCCCCTCCCCGTCTGGGAGCTTTACTGTCCTTTCAATAATCCTTCTTTCTAAAAATAAAAATAAATAAATAATTATCCGTATCGAAGATCCAAGGCAAAGTTAAATACATTTAAATCTTTACTCAAATTTCAGAAACCCTATTCTCAACAATTTTGGACTTCAGGTGAGTGTTTCAATTCTGGTTCATAAGTTATTGCCAGATTTGTTGCACAAGTCTGCCTTAAGATGGTTTTTTTTTTTTTAATCAATATTTTTTATTATGATATTGTGGGGTACAGTTAAGGGTTAGGTATACAAATATGTTTCATTCAGGCACCCTTGTTGATAAGAGGTGTTTCCCCATCCCCAGACAGATATTTACTACCATTAATCCCATCTCCCTTCACATCCCCGTAGTTTCCCACTACTGTCAGTCATTCTCTCACAGCATTATATTGGATGTTCAAGGTCCATTATATGAGTGAGAACATGTGATACTCGGATCCCTGTTTCTGTGAGAGGTCACTCGGTATTATAGACTCTAGTTCCATCCAGGTTGCTGCAAAATACATGATTTTGTTGTTTTTATGGCTGTGTAGTATTCCATCGTGCATATGCACCACATTTTTTAAATCCAGTCTTCTTTTGGTGGACAGCATGGTTGCGTCCAGGCTCTTGCTATTGTGAACAGTGCTGCGATAAACATACATGTGCAGGTATCTTTTTTATAGAATGACTTGAGTTCTTCAGGATATATACCCAGTAGGGGAATTGCGGGGTCATATGGGAGGTTGATATTTAGAGTTTTTAGGAATCACCACACTGCTTTCCACAGAGGTTGCACTAGTATACACTCCCACCAACAGTGTAGAAGTGTTCCCTTTTTGCCACACCCTCTACAGCAGCTGTTATTGTTTGAGTTGTTGATAATTGCCATTCTGACTGGAGTTAGGTGCTATCTCAGTGTGGTTTTGATTTGCATCTCCCTGATGACTAGTGAGGCTGAACATTTTTTCAAGTGTCTGTTGGCTGCTCGGATGTCTTCCTCTGTGAAGTGTCTGTTCATATCTTTTGCCCATTTTATAATGGGGTGGTTTGTTTTGGTTTTTTTTCCAGCATATTTGAGTTCCTTGTAGATCCAAGATGTTAAACCTTTGCCAGACCTGGTGTTGGCAAATACTTTTTCCCAGTCTGCAGGCTGTCTCCCTGCACAGAACATCACTTAATGAACTGGTATGAAAGTGCAGCAATTGTACAGCTATTTCCCTGCTTATTTCAGTCAACTTGCAAAGGCAAGCTATAGAATGGTAAGTTAGTAATAACTAATGATTATTTAAGTAGTCACTGACGGGTACCTGACTAATGTGTACCCAATTAAAGTCTGGCAATAACAAGAAGGTGACTCAGCATTTCATGGATTCAGTCGACACCATTCATACTGTACTATCTATTGAGTGTTTGCTAGGTTAAGCCGTCTGTTAGTTTCCACTTCCTTCAAAATAGAAAGTTTGTTTAACATAACTCTATTATTTTATGTATGCGCTTTTTAGGACGTTAAATACGATTGGAAAATTTAAATGAGGTCATAGGTGCAAAAGATTTTCCTACTCTCAAGTCCAAATGCAGGCTATATTTTTTTGTAATATAATGTCGAATTATATTAGACAATTGTCCTTAGTGTGCCATCGATTATTTCTAATGCTCAAGTGAATTCTTATAAAGGTATAAACTTTATTTTTTTAACTGACAATATATGCTATATGAGCAAATTCTGTTAGGATTCATGTGGCAAGATGTAATGTGCTGCAATGAAAGGGTGAGAAACAGAATGACAGCATTCAGGAGCCAACAAAAATGGAGATATATTCAGTCATAAATGAACATTTCCTTCAGTGTAAGAAAATATTCCCACTGCTATAGGAAAAGTGCTGAAGACAACCATAGAAATAGTTGGATAACTGTGAGCATTGCAAAGACACCATGAGAGTTACACTGTAAATGGCTATAATATTATCATTGCTGCTGCTGTTTCTAGTTCTTTAGTGTCTTAAGACTCTCCATGGAACCATCTAAAATTATAGAATTTAAAAAGGGTAGTAAACATGAAAATTTTAAAAACTCTGACTTAGGATATCTTCTTTAATGGATGAGTGCTATTACTTTATTCTACATGGTTAATAAGAGCCAGTGAAGACACAGGAATCTGAAAAGCATGTTGACATGTTTTTGTAAATTATCTCCCACCTATGAAATCTTATAACACTAAATTTATAGCTCTCATTTATTTATACGTATATATTTATATACATATATAATGTGCATGGGTATATATTTGTGTATATAAATATATCCATAAAGGCACATGCATCCACATATATGTGTGTATATATATAAACTCACATATATATTGCATATATTTCTCCTTTACTATAAGTTATAGACACCTAAATGACAAGAAGACTAGGGACTAAACATAAAATTACCAATAACAATCGTTATATTTTTGTTGTTCAAGATTTATAGTGTATTTCTTCTTTTGTATATAACTTGGGTAGGAGTAAATTAGGTGAGTTTTGGACAATGACAAACTTGGAGTCAAATTCCACTATGAAGACCTTTTTAATTATATGGGGTCAGACATATTATTTACTTTCTGTAGGATTCAGATTTTTATCAACAAAGTAATTGCCAAATTATTTTCAAGGCTATGTAAAAAATATCTAAAGTTCTTGGCATAGTGCCTGGTACATGCTGTAGATAGGTGAAGAGGGGAATTAACTTGACGATCTTCATAATGGCTTCAGTGACATTTGTTTCTTTGTATGTTTATAGCCAGCCTTGAAAAATCAATTAGGAGCTGAGTGTGGTGACCCATGCCTATAGTCTCAGCTACTCAAGAGACTAAAGTGGAAGGATCCAGGAGTTCAAGGTTACAGTAGTTATGATTACACCAGTGTACTCCAGCCAGATTTTTTTTTAAATCCTTAAGATACTTAAGAACTATAAACATATCAGCAGTCAAGCAGGGAAAAACTAAAAGGCACAAGGGGAAAATAGATAGACAGATATGTACATATTTGAAAAATTGATTAATTTTTTTCTTGGATTAATGTATTCTAGAATATCCATACATATCCTATGTATATAAAGAGAATATTGAGCCTCAAATTATTACTACAATTTTTCAGCCTGAGTGTCTGGTATATAAGCAAATAACCTCAGGTACATAAGGAGACAATATTCACCAGAACCAGTAGAGACACCAGACAGACAGAATACCTGGTGTTCCAGATATTGGAATTTTTAGATACATATGTTAAAATAAGCATGCTTAGTATGTTTTAAAGATAAAAGATAACATTAAAATTTTTAGCAAAATCCTGACGATTTTCCCATCCCAAAGATACAACATTTAAAAAGAGAACTTAGTAGAAATTTTAGAACTGAAAAGTAAAGTTTAGAATTGTTGAATTTCATTACAGGCTAGAGATAGCTGAGAATAGATTTAGTTAACTGGAACACAACTTGAAAATTTATAGAATAAAGCATAGATTTACAAAAGGAAAGAAAAAGAAAGAGTAAGAGATACAGAGGATGCACTGAGAAGTTATGTGAAATGAAAATGAGAGGGGAAGAAATTATATTTAAGAAATCACAGCTGTTGAATTTTTAAAATTAAACATGATTACTTTGAATAATTATGAAGGAAATGCATATTATAACCTCAGTGAAACACTACTGCACACATTCCAGAATGCCTAAAATTTTAAAATACTGATAATTGAAATTGTTAGCACTGTTGAGGAAATATGGAAGTTTTTGCATAGTGAGAACTGTTGTGCAAATTGTATAGTCACTTTGTAACAATGTTTGGTATTATCTATTCAAATTTAATAAATGCAGCTGGGCACAGTGGTTCAAGTCTTTAATCCCAGCAGGTGGGGAGGCCGAGACAAGACAATTGCCCGAGCCCAGGGGTTTGAGACCAGCCTGGGCAAATTGACCTCATCTCTATACTATATCAAAAAATTAGCCAGGCATGGTAGTGCACACTTGTTGTTCCAGTTACTGGGGTGACCATGATGGTGCCTCTGCACTCCAGCCTGGGTGAAAAAGTGAGACTCTGACTCAAAATAAATAAATAAATAAATTAACAAATGCAAGACTACTCATAAGAATCCAATAATATACCCACTAGAATGTGTGTGCTCCAAAAGGAACACACATGAATGTACATAGGAGCGTTTGTTCTAATAGCCCAAAATGAAGAAAAAAAATTACAGAATAGATAAATACATTGTTTTATGTTCATGCAATATAAC
This sequence comes from Carlito syrichta, assembly GCF_000164805.1. NCBI lineage: Eukaryota > Metazoa > Chordata > Mammalia > Primates > Tarsiidae > Carlito > Carlito syrichta. The sequence goes on along the minus strand of NW_007233835.1, from coordinate 219,127 downwards.
ACTCTACCATAATGAAAATTAATTAACGACACACAACACATGTGTGATTCTCCATAGCATAATGCTAAGTAAAAGATGATAGGAAAAAATAATACATACTGAATGATTTTATTTATATAATGTTTAAAACAGGCAGAAATAAACTATGCTGTTAGACACCAAAATAATGATAACTCTTGGTTAGGCAAGGGAGGATTATATATAATTAATTGGGAAGGGGCACAAAGACACATTCTGGAGTATTGGAATATTCTGTTTTTTGATCTGTGTGTTAGATAAATGGGAGTATTTACATTGTGTTTATTGAAATATAGTGTTAGGATAATGTTTGTGTGTGGATTATATTTTAATTAGAAAGTTTAAAATATGGGTAAGTGGCTTGATTGATTCAGAAAATATAACATCCATAAGAGGCTGGACAGCCTCATAAGTAATCAGGGGAATGCATATTAAGCAAAATAAGCTATCATTAAATACCACCAGAGTGATAAAATTACAAATTAAAAGATAGTATCCTCTGGAATACTCATATACTGCTGGTGGGAGTAGGACTGATACAACCACTTGAGAAGCCTGTCTACAAAAGTTGAATATATGTGTACCTTATGCTAGCAATTTCCTTTTATTTATTTACTCAACAGAAATTCTTGGGCATGTGCATATGAAGATTATGTGTAAGAATATAGTAGCATTATTTGTAATACTGAAAGGTTGGAAATAAACTGTCATCAACAGTAAAATAAATAAATATTTTATTGAGTTTTCATAGAAGGGTAGATATATACCAGTAAATCATTACTCTGTACAACAACATGAATGAATCTTTCCATAGAGATATTACATTTCTCTGTTAATATTTTCAAGAGCTACTAATTATATAGTACTTTCCATGTGCTATGTGTTTTTTTCTACATATTTCATATTGTTAACTTGTTTAACTTTTAAAATAATAACTCTGTCAAATAAGTACCTTTTAAATCCTTATTTTATATTTGGGAAACTGAGGCATGGATAGTTTAACTTAGCCTAGGTGACAGAACTTATAAACACAACTAAGAAAATATGTAAAATGGAGATGTCTGCTTGCATTGTCAGTACTCAACCTATAAAGCGGTAAATGAAGTCATTTAGTTATTGGCTGAATTACATTCCAATTGGACAATATTTTAATTTTCTTATAAACTAGATGCACATGTCAAATAAAAAAATTGAAGTGTGGCATCATTGATCAATGTGAGATTTTGATAACCTCCAATAGTCTTGAAAAATTATTTGTTCCAGAAAACTAGAATTTACTTTGTGAATACATTTTACACATAATATAAACTATAATTAGGTCCTCCTCAAATGTAATTGTCAAGTGACAATACACATAATAAAAATTTACATAAACCATTTATTCATAATATACTTAAAATTTCAATTAAAAAAATTTCCAAATATTTGACACTGAAAAATTCAGTCAGCTCTTAGTAAAGCCATTGATCCAAAACTAAATTATTATTTATTTTTATTTTTTGTTTTTGAATTGGAGTCTCACTCTGTCGCCCAGACTGGAGTGCAGTGGCCGCTCCCGGCCACCGCAGCCTCGACCTGCTGGGCTCCGGCGATCCTTCCGCCTCAACCTTCCGAGTAGCCGGAATTAACAGGCATGCGCTACCACGTCCGGCTGACTTTTTTATTTTTATTGTAGAGATGTCTTACTGCCCAGGTGGGTCTCGAACCCGCGGGCTCAGGCAATCCACTCACCTCAGCCTCCCAAAGGCGCGGGATTACAGGCTGAGCCACCGAGCCCGGCTCAAAACTAAATTATTAAGATGTCGTTAAGTCCTTGTGCCTAGAGTGATAAGAAAACTAAAAAAAAAAAAAAAAAAAAAAAAAAAAACCTGCCAGGTAAGAATCCACACTTTTAAAGATAGTCGTTTTAAAATTTGTAAGAATAGTCTAGTTACTAATAGTGGGACAGAGAAAAGAAGAGAGTAATCAGAGAAAAGATATAGAGAAAAGACATTGGAAGTAATAAATAGGGGAGAATTATCTGGCATCAATAAATAACAAAACATTCATTTTTATCCTAACATCCATTATCACAACATACTTTTTTATTACCAATAAAAACTTTAAAAATTCATTTTGCAATGTATAAATTTTGTTGGAAATATAATTTGAAGTTTTGTCCGTCTTAGATGAGCCTTTATTTTTAAGATTCAAACATGAAAAAGCATTATAATTTTTTTAAAAAATAACTGAATGACGGTTTTGGAATGTAAAAACAGAGTCTGCAAAAAAGTCTGTCTCTTGCTGTGGTACCATTGAACAAGTTAAACCCACTTTCTTTTAAACTAAAAAAAAAATTGCATTGATAGGGGGAATGAATATAATCTCCAGAAATGGAATCCTGACCAAACGCATTGTGCTACTCACTAGTTTAGCAATATTTCTCTCAATATTCTCCTACATATTGATTACATATTACATTACTTTATTATTGCATGTAGTATGTCCTGCTGGCTAGTATTACAGCATTGTACTTTTCTAATTTCCAATCTCTTTTCTTTTTAAAAAAATGTAATTCAAAATTCTTCATTTTAAAGCCTAATTTCTTTCTAGTAGTCTGGATCTAAATTGCTATAATTATTTTCATTATTTTTTCCTCTCAGTTTATCTGTGTTTTTAATACTTTGCTAGTTTTATACTTGTATAATATTTTAAAACTTTTATGAATTTTTTTAATTCTAATTTTCATAGGGATCTTTGACTTGACAAAAAAGCTTAAAACACAATTATTTCATAAGTTACTTTTATGCACTTTTTAAAGGATGTGCATTTATCTTTGAGCTTAATATAGAACACTACATGTACAAATGCTTTGAACAAGTTGATTTCTGCTTTTCACCTCTTTTTAATTTTTTTAATTTTAAGATGTGGGGTACAATTCTGGGTTAGGTATACAAATGTTCATTATGCAGGTACCCTTACTGCTGAGGTGTGCCCTTCCCTCCCCTGGCAGTTTCCCTCAACTGTCAATCCCACCCCCCCTTAATGTCAGTATTTATAAATTAAAACTCATGGTTTTCATTTGGTCACTGACTCCATGTTTGTAATCTGGAGAAATTGTGTTGAGATAATCTAAACTGGCTGTTAATTAGCCTTCTAAAATAGGTAAAATATTCCCACCATTTTCTGATGTTCCATGTTTTTCTAATTTGGCTTTCCAAATTGTCTCATCAAAAGCCTCCATGCTTTCTTTGCCTCACCTCTAAAGGGATTTCAATGTTTTTCCCTCTCTAATACATATATCTCCACTTCCATGACAATTTGCCTGCCTCTTACCATTTCTTTGGGAGATAAATCGAAACTAAGGCACCAGAGAACATATTAGGATTAAAATGATTATGACTATTTGAAAATAGTTCAGTACAACTTACAAGATCTTAGGTAAGCTTATAAGTACGCTTTTTTCTTTTTGCTTATGGTGAAAATATTTATTGAATAAAAACATCTTGAGATTATGTTTTGCAAGCAGCTCAATTCAACAGAAATTTATTATTTACTTTTCATTTTTAAAAATATTTTTACTTTTTTTATTTTAAAGATGTGGGGTACAATTCAGTATTAGGTATACAAGTGGTTATTGTACAGGTAAAGTTTGGGCCTTCCTGTGATCCCTACTTTGCCCGGTTTGGTGATCAGGTGCCCTTATTGATGTTGCGATCCCCCCCATTCACCTACCCCATCGGTATCCCACTACTGCCAATCCCTATGCTTTTTCTTAATCATCCTATCTAGTATCGTTTATTAGTCCTTTCCTTCACTCTCATTTTCCCATCTATGCACTGGCTATACAGCATTTTGTTCATATTTTCCAATGCACCTTTCCTGGTTTTAACACCAAGCTTTTGTGCACACTGACTTGTCAAACTAAATGGAAAGATAGTGGTAAGTCAAGTGCTAAGTCATGGCTACCTGTTTTACTTCCTCTGTCCTAAATAAGATAAATGACCAAAACCTGTGTGACTTTCATCTCATAGATCACAATTTCTTCATCATAAAAGCAGAGGTTTTGACAATGGGACCTCTGAGGACCTTTCTCGTTCCAATATAACGGTTTTATAAATTTTAAAATATTGTATCACATTATTAATTTTCTTTATTTTTTTATGTTTCATATTTATTCCATACAGATTCATGGCCTTATTATTTAATCATCTAGAGAGGCTTTAATAATGCAGTGAAACTGAATGTGTGGTTTCTTCACTTAGAAATAAATATAGCAATAAAATTTAACATTTATTGAGGTCTATGATTCCAGACACTTTATATGTGTTATTTCAAATTGACTTTTGTTCACCTTTCTAGACTAGGGACAATAAAAAGTTTGCTTTAACTTTTTTGATATTTAAGGACAAGATCTGAGTCAAGCTCATTATGTCATTGTCAGGAAATCGATAGCACTGAAGGCTACAGACATGAAGGGTGAAGGACTTACCACAGGGTCACTATAAACAGAGACCAGATATTAGTAAAAAGATGATATTCCTCCTGAATTTCTTCATCTTGGTAATGTTTGGCAATGTTCTATTTTAATGACTAATGATCAAATGGATATCTTAAAATAGACACTGATAAATTTACTTGTGTTCAGAGCAAAATATCGATCAGAGAAGTAGTGAAAATCATAGTCATGAAGCTTTTTATTTTTATTTTTTAATGGATGAGGAAAATTTCTTTCCAAAAGATGAAAAACAAAATCAACAAAAATATGGCAATTATTAATTTACAGTTGTTATCTTTAAGCTACGGTTAGCAAACTCAAATTCTTACAGTGTCCTATGTTACTTGTCCAAGGATAAACAATATGTCAGTGCCAAAACTTGATCTAGCCTAGTTCATTCAAATATGAAGTTTCTAATGTCAAGATATATCTTAATTTATGCCACATAATATAATGAGTATCATGCTATATATTTCAGGGACAATTTAAATTAGTGGAAGATATGTTTTTATAAATATGTTCATATGTATTTGTATGTGTTCATGTATTTTTATTAATTTAATAAAATTTTCTTTAAAGTCTTTAGCAAATTAGTGGATATGTATATTTATATTTATGTTAATCCATATATTCATGCATCCATTTATTTAACATATATGAAATAATTTCTCTTATGTGTAAAGCGGCAAATATATGACTTATGTAATGATGTCAGGAAACGTGAATAGTAAAGTAATAGCATTTCTGTTTTCTAACTCTTCAGCCAGTATATATTTCTAGTGATACTTTGTCATCACAACTCCACTGAAGAAGGTAGTACAGGCTGATTATTTTTATTTTTATGTATAAAGAATCAATCATGGAATGGATCTGGATACTCAGTCCAAGTTACAGAGAAACTCATCACCAAGACCAGGAATTAAACAAGCATATTTTGACTAAATCTTAGTGATTCTTCTACTGAGTACTAATGTAATAAGTATGATGCCTTCAGTTATTACATTATTTCAACCTCATTCATGCGTTGAATAGCAGTAATCAAACATAATGATCTTATAGTGAAGCAGTTTTATATACAGAAAGAGAAATCACACATCTGGATAACAACCCAAAATAGAAACTTTTCCCATGTTTTTCTATTTAATATGCATCACCTAGGAATAATACTGAACGAAACATTCAGAGCCCCATCAGAATAAACGCTCCTTTTAATATAACCTCACATGCATGGTGGCAGAGTAAAATATTGACATACATTGTTCACATGAGATGGTAATTTTTAAATTACAGCCAGAAGAGAATAGAATGGAAGGACAAGAAGCTGTTCCAATGTAATGGCGACACAAGGAAATAGCTTGAAATGGTGAGATAAGTGATATGTGAATAAAGCATTAAAATGTAAATCATGAATTAAGATTAGAGTTTTCACTTCATCTATATGACATAATTTTAATCAAATTCATTCTTCCACAGATTGGGTTAATTAAGCTTAGTTTAGCACACTAGTAATTGCACAAGATGCTTACAGGGAAGGGCTTTCTATTAGAACTTTTGGTAATTATGGAAATGTTCTATATATATGTACTCCCTCCAATATAGTAGCCACTATCCACACGTGGTTATAAAGCACTTGAAAGGTGACTGTTGTGATTAAGGAATTGAATATTTAATTTTATTTAATTAAAATTGATTTGGATTGAAATAGCCACATGTGATTAATGGCAGCTATACTAGTAAGTACAATTACAGAGGTTTGGCATCTGTTTCTAAACTATGTGGTTCAAATGCTCATTTGACATAATTGAGTAGATCACAGAATCTAAGGCTAGAATATTTCTTAGAAATGATCTAGTGCATTCATTTTCAGACTTTATTGACAGTGACTCCTAGTAAGAAATTAAGTTAAAATGAGACATTATGCACATAAACGTATGTATGCATACACTCAAAATGTTTCATAAAGAGAACAACTATCTTTAGTATGTGAGTTTCACATTGATGTTTTTAATCCATTTCATTACATTTTAAAAAGTAGTTGTCTGCATTTCAAGACAATTTGCTGTATTTTTCTGTACTTGCCTCATTTTACAGATAAGGGAATAATGTCCAGAAATATTGACTGAACCTCCTATTATATCAAGAAAGGCTAAAATTCATTATTCTGTATATAATAGATCACCTTAACAATAAAAACTTGAATTTTCTTTGTTTTAAATTCAGAAATGTACACTGGTAGCTGTAAATGAGTCATTGACTATGTCTGTGGTGTTAATCTTCTTCCTCTGTGAAGCATATGTATGGACTAAATGTATTTTTCTTTGGAAATATTTAAAAGTATGAGGGTTGTGCCCACCATACAAATTTCTTTTTTGTTGTTTGTCTAGTAGAGACCTAAACATTGGACGACCACTTTGATGGCTAATCTGTGTTAGAACCTTTGGCTAGGAAACTACTTTAGGAACAAAAACTCAGTACTTCTGAGATTTTTACCAAATGAGATCCTAATCTCCACCGAATATTTATATCACCTGCAATTCACATATTGTTGAAACCAGGGCCAATGATTTAAATATATCTTATATTTTGTATATTCCAAAGATGCTGAAGAAATAATAAACACTATCAAATAAACAATGACACTATTGCTTATGGCTTATCACTTAGAGTTTAATACTTATTGAAAGAGCTAAATTAGACTAACTTATACACACACACACACGTACATGCACACACACACACACACACACACACACACACACATACACGGTTTCTATATAAAAAAAATAAAGGAGATAAGTTAATTAAAACATTCCCCAAACTTCATCAATAAAGTCTGGGTCTGACAATTAAAACTTACATTTGAGTCAGTATCATAGCTACAGATTTAAAACCAAAACAAGCACAAAATAACAACACTTTATTACTGTCTGTGCTATCACGATCATTGAGACTAACCATATCATGAAAAAGTGCCTATCCTCACAGCAACTGACCTATTCTATAGTTTTTGCTGTTTGTACTTTCTTGATCATAACAGATAGTGTAAGTGGGAAATTTTCATATGCAAACCAGGATTCATGGTACGTCTTCAATTAATCTATAAGTGATTTGTTACTTAAAATGTATAAGAGTAGTCATTTTTCAGTCATGTTATTAGAAATAAGATATAAGCTTATTCATGGACAAACATGACTGATAGCAATAGTGAGAGGTCAGCAATTTTATGATGCATTCTGACTACAGGTTTGTTAAAATATTTTTAAAATGCACATCTCATTAATAATCATTGCAGATAAGGAGCACTTACATTTGCTAAATTTGTTGGGTAAAAACTAAGAAAAAACAAGTAATGTGCCCAGTCTCAAACTATGTCCCTAAAATTATTAATTACATAGGGAAAATACTCTTACAATGAGGAAATCCCACAGATGCCACTTTAATTGAGTGAACACTATTAACATCACCATTAGTAAAACATATCAACCTCATGAACCCCTTTACATAATGAAATGAGAAATATCTAATCATGGGAAAACATCAGAAATCCCAAATTGAGGGACAGTCTACAAAGAAGAGGTATTCTTCAAAAGTGTCAAGGTCACGAAAGACAAAGTAAGACTGAAGAACTATCATAGATTGGCAGAAACTGCAGAGAAAAAGCAGTTAAATGTAAAATTGTACCCTGGATAGGACCGTAGAACAGAAATAAGACATTAATAGAAAACTAATGCAGCTTCAATTAACTTTAGGGAAAACTGGATAGGAAGTATGTAAGTACTCTTCATTTTTACAGCTATTCTGTATGTCTAAATTAAACTTAAAATAAAAAATAATAAAAATACTTATTGTAGAATTGATGAATTGTATAACATTGGTCCAGTATTTCACTGCAGAGGCATTTTAGGTCATTAGAATTTTTTTCTGACATATTATTTTTATTAGAAAAAATGGAAAAAATCTTTACAACTTTGCCACAATTTAAAGTATATATTGCTACACTTGGTAGTCCATAAATAGGACTCAATTCAATACGTAAGAATGTACACTATCATTCCATAAATTCCACACCCAGCAGTCTTTCACTTTTTTCCTGAAGGTTAATACATTTAAAGCTTATCGTTGTAACATCAGCCAGTACCAAGTTTTAAGTTTTGTAAGTTGGTACACATTATCATAGCAACTAGAGAAAAATTTTTTTCTAAGCCAGTCTAATGATTATAAATACAGTCCAGAAGTTTGGTTAAATGTGCGGGGAATGTATGCAAGTCAATTTTTCAGGAAAAGCTGAAAGCTTTTTTTCTGTAGGACCCCTGCATCCACTTAGATGCAACACAATCCAACACTGTTTTGTGTATTCAAAATGGCATAGTCTTGGAGCATACTTGGGGTAGAAACTTGCTTGACAGAGGGGAGAGTCTTGTACCTCACCACAGTCCACCGCCTTATTTGTGTATAAATATATTAGCAGGGTTGAAACATTAGCTAGCTTTTTATGTTTTTTTTTTCAAAGTGATACATTTACCTGGTGTTTAATCTACTGAAGTAAATGAGTTCAAAGATGTCAAGTTGACATTCCTCATATAAAATCTGTCACTGTTTTCTTCATCCTCCACCCAACAGTAAGTATTCATTCTAAGTATGACTAGTCAAATAATAGGTTTCTGAGAGTTACATAGTGAATTCTATAATTGTAGGTCCAGATAAAGATCACGCAGTTTTTGGATGCCCATTTTAAAGACTGATTTTGGCAATACTTTTTTGAGCATCTAATAATAATAATGAACACAACTGTGCCTACTGTGCACAAGTTTCAGTATGGTACATACATTTAATTCTTATTAGGCAGATAACATTGTTCTCATATTAGATATTATAAAACTTGGGTTTATAAACATTATTCAATTTAAGGTCACTCAGGTTCAAACCTGGGAAATCTAATTTCAGAGCCCACATTCTAAACCCACTCCATCATATTACAAGCATGAGTTGAGAGTACCAAGATGGATAAGACAATCATCTAACCTTAAGGAGTTCAGAGATGAAAGGTTAAATTCTCTTGTTTCCATGTGACAAAGGGCATGGAAGCCCTGAGGCCTGAATATTCTTAGTCAACCATGAAATTAACTAGAATTTGTATTTCTTCCAGACTCATGCTATGGCCATCATGGTGCATATCTAGTTATTGCTGCGTAGCAAACTACCCAAAATCCATCGTCAAATAATAAGCATTACGATTACCTAGGAATCTGTGGGTTTTCTGAGAATTTCTAATACTCTGAATCAGGCTTGGCTAATCTGGGCTGGCTCACTTATTCAAGTTCTGGCAACCATTCTGGGTTTTCTTACTCACATGTCTAGCTATGGATTAGCTATCAACTGGGACAGAGACAGTAACTGGGCCTCATGTCTTTAATTATTCAACATGTTAGACTGGCCTTGCCTACATGGTGATTCAGAATTCTAAGTAAGAGTTCAAGACCTGTTGAGATCAAGGTTCAGAATAGACATACCATCATGTCTACCAAATTTTCTTAGCAAAACCAAGTTACAAGGGTAGCCTAGATTCAAAGAAAGGATATAAACGGTCTACCTTTTGATGAAAGTAGCAGTGAAGTCATATTTCAAAGGAGATTTTTTGCAGTTGGAACCATTCATTATGTGATACCAAGTAGCTAAAAGATAGGTTCTGGAAAATTTACTGGTTTCTACCATAGGCTCAAGTGTTCTTTCATGTTTTAAGCTTGTAAATTTGGTGAAATTGTAAAGGCCTTTTTGGATGACCATATTTACAATATACTGTACTTAATGAATAAGATTTGTATTTTTTGTAGACCTTCTTTAGTAGAGCTTATTTTTCTAAAAGATCAGGAAAGTTTGGTATTGTCTGCTTTCCATTGGTTTAATGTCTTAGAAGTGGACAAGTTTAGTTCGCTGCTACTCTACCTGCTAAGTGCACTGTGTTAGTTACTTTAGACATAGTACTTCATGTAATCCTCCCAGAATTATCATTTATTTAGGTATTATTCTCACTTTATTGATGGAAACGTAAAGTTTAGAGCAGTTAAGTAATTGTGTAGGATACAGCAAAGCTGTTCAGCAGAATTTGAACTCAGTTCTGTTTAACATAAAAATCATTTCCCAAGGATATAGTTATGCTGTGGAAATCCTAGAACAATCATTTAGAATAACTTACAATTTGTTTAAGAAAACAAAAGTTTATAGGGTCATCTCTGCCTTAAAGATTCAAAGGTTATAATTTATTATTGATAGCAGTTTCTCATTTGATGGTAGAATATTATTTTTTAATATTCTGAATAAGATCTGAATAAAATAGTAAGTTGACCTGTTATAAAATTAACTTAATTCTATCTCCTTTTATTTATTCTATGTTGTTATAGATGTGTTTTATTTTCTTTTTATATTGTGCATTTTCTTCTTATAAACTAATCACATATTTATGCATACATACATTTGAAATATGACATAATATTTCACCTCTTGAAAAAAACTCATACCTTGAACATCTATATTCTTGAAACATATTATTCTTATTTTGTTCATTTGTAGTTGATATTTTATTTTGTTTAAATATATTGCTGCTAAGTGGTGAAATATATTTTAGCCATATTATTCTGATACATGAACTGGTAATAACTTGGTTTATTTAGAATGGGGACTGTGATTTTATAGAATAGTAAGACTCAAGTTTTGCTCATACAGGTGGTTAATGTAAAAGTAGATGTCTATCAAAGCTATATTGATCAGAACAATTATAATTATAATTGAATTTTTAAATAAAAGATTTTCTCTGTTTGCAAATGTGTACATACTGATTATGGGGGGGGAAAAAAAGAAGTTTAACAAAAGAGTAAAGAATAAAAATAAACTCCAGCATTCTAACACCCAGAAGTAATTCCTAATTTGGGGGGACATTTCCTTTCAGTTTATTTGTATGATTTTAAAAATTGCATTGTTGACATATACTTTATATAAATATCTATTGTATTTTATATATATCATGTAGCATAAATGTTTTTAGCATAAATAGGTTAAAGGGTGAAAAAGAAATCAAGGAATGAAAGAAGACAAGTACATTGGTACATTGTGTTGATAGCCATTAGTATAAAAATCATATAAATTTCATTTTTTAAAATTAATTACCAAAAGATCATTTATAAAAGGCCTACTTTTTAGGCATTGATATGAATGTAGAAACATGATTCTCTATCTTTAAGAAATTCAGGTCAGTAAAATTACAGAGTCGTGATAGACATAGAGAGTAGAATGATGGTTACCGGGAGCTCGGGATTTTAGTGGTGGGTTGGGGAGATGTTGATCAAAAGATACAAAACTTCAATTAGATGATAAGTTCAAGAGAATAGAAAATTTCAATTAGACGAGGAGTTCAATTAGAAGTAAGTTTAAGAGATCTGTTTTACACCATGGTGACTTAGTACTGTATGATATTCTTGGAAAATGCTGAATGAATGTAAGGTATTCTTACCATAAAAATGATAACAATGTAAGCTAAGGCATATATTCATTAGCCAGATTTAGTCATTCCACAATGTTTATATACTTCAAAACATGTTGTACTCAATAAATACATATACTTTTACTTGTTAATGTCAAAAATAAAATAAATCTTAAAGCTAAAAAATATAAGTTTCTATACAATTCTTGGATAACACAGGTGGGGATATTGCATGGAGGATTGCTATGATATTATTGATGAAACATAGAACTCTCATCAATTTGAGTTTATGTGTGTATTATTTTGTTTAGTATTTGAACAGACACATTTTAAGCATGAGTTCTCACTGTAATACATAAAAAATTGTCAAATATTTTATTAAAGACACCGATGTTTTAATATTTTAGTATTTGTAAAGGGAAGCTATAACATGCATTGACTTAGATGTGATTCCTTGCAGTGTTTATGAGGTTTGCTTCATTATATACTTTGCTTCCACTCTCAGTAATTAGTGGTTTCCATTTTTAAAAATATTTTTCTCCTCTTTCTTATTGAGTCCCCATAAATGTTTAAAACAGTTAAAGGCAACAGCAAAGTGGTAGAAATGAGATTTACAGCCAAGTTGGACTGAAATCTTCCAGATTGAAGCACATTTTTTTGTCAGTGAGTTTACTGTTAGTCATACATCTCAGCAAATTCATACAACAGTAGTCATAAAATTATCATGTATGTATCTCATTGGATTAGGGGTTATGACATTATGACATTTCACTAACACGATCCCCTCTCCATCTCTGTCTCTGCCCTTCGCTTTCCCACTCTAATCAAGCACGATGTTGTTAAAGTAGGTCATTTCCTAATGTTTAGGTGGTCTTTATGGGTAATCTGAATGTTTAATGATAATCTTAGCATCTATTAATGAAATATACTTAAAGGTACATAGGAAATGCTATTGGTCCAGCAATAGTCTAATCAGCAGTAATGAGAAGTACTGTCATTAGATCTAAATTTAGTCATGATTAAGATTTATACATTCATGGCTGGTTTACACATACATTTATTGAGCACTTATTGTGTACTCCATTCTAGAAATGAAATGATAAATAAGACACAGTCCTCGAATATTCCTCAAAGTTCTATCTGCCTGTGGTGCTGTGCATATAGGTAACTTTATAAATAAACTTGTAATAGATAGATTAGAAAGTTCTAAGGAATCACACTGAAGATTCTAAATTTGAATTCCTGTAATGAGTGATAATACCCTTAAAATTCATATGATCACATCTGTGTTTTAGCCAGAAGCTTTAAAACAGTAGAGAGGCCAGCTTCAATGGGCTTATTGATGCTAGAATTGGGTAGACTGGTTCAAAGCTTTTGTTCCATTTGCAACAGGACAAGTGAGGAGTATATTGGTTGTGGGCAGAAAGAGGATATAAGTTTATAAGAGAAAAAAGAGCAAGGGTGGAATATTTGTATTTCTCTGGATACATGAAGTTGTTAACATTGGCAAAAAAATAATGCTTCATAGGAAAATATTAATTTCTATTGTACACACTGTGTTTTATTAAGGATTCAAGTAACTCCCTTAATACATAGCATCATACATTAAAGTCTAATGTTATTTTTTGACCTATAAACTTACCAGAGCACAAAGATTTTGGGTATTCTCAAGTTACTTACCTTTAAGTTGAATATTTACTTCTCACTTTTTAGTCTTATGTGTGCTAGTGGAGTTTAAACTAAAATATATATACAGAAATATTTTTAGTTTAAAATTAATGTAGATATTTATTGTTTGGATTTTAGAGTAAGACTTTTAACACTAAACTTTACCCAAAAGTACTTTATATTTAGGTATAACTTTGTACTATATAAGCATTATATTGTAACTAATATATTTGCATTTTAGTCACATTACAGATTAAATTTAATAAGATCCTTTAAATAAAAGGGTGTTAACCAAAAGAAATTATTATAATATCCATTTATATTTATTATTCAATTTCTCAAATGGAATGAACATTTGTAAACAGGTTCTCATTATGGCAATTTGCTGAAAAATAAATTTAAAAGAATATTATAAGAAAACTTTGTACCCTGCTGCCCTTAAATTAGTAGACATTTTTATTCAACTATATGTCCCCTTTTTTCCTATATTTTGGAAAGTAAAGGATAGCTTATTTTTTTGTGTGAATTATGTGACTCATTTTCAACTTTTCAATGATTAGATAATGAGACTAACTAGGACATTTTTCTTCATCTGGGCTATATGGAAGTGTCCAGGTCTCTCTTGGTAAGGAGGCCACTCAGGCTGTTGGAGTCTTAATTTGTGAGCCAACAAGTATTCGAAAACTGGCTATGCAAGCAGCATGGTGTTAATTACTAAAAAAATGAGGCATTTTATAATAATTTATCCTTTTTTGGCTCAGAATAGTTTGACCTTCTTTGTTCACTGATTGTTTGGGTTTACTTATTCAGAAATGTGTATTGTGTGCCTAACAAGTACTGGGTAATATGGTAGATAGATATCAAGGATTCAGCATAGTTTGTAAGGGAAGGGACTCTAGCATAGAATGAAAAGAAAAGTCTATTTAGTAAGGGAGGGAAATGTACACCAAGAGTAACAAGGCTTTTTGATAAGTGCTATTATAGCACAATGAAGAGGGTACAGTTTAACCCATAGAGAAGAGTGATTAACTTTGCTTAGGAGAACATGTCTAGTAGCTTGATTAATGTAGTAAAAAAATCCACTGACATACTTACTAAAGGTTAATGTACAGTGAAACAAGGTCTTGTTATGAGAATTGTTTCAGAAATAAAATGAGAAAACTTGAAGTCAGCATTTTAAAAACTGCTTAATTTTTACAAGTGTTTTGAATTGTAAGACCAACTGTAAGACGCACTTAGAATAAATTCTGGCCGGGCTTGGTGGCTCAGCCTGTAATCTCGTGCCTTGGGAGGCTGAGGTGAGTTGATTGCCTGAGTCCGCGGGTTCAAGACCCGCCTGGGCAACTTGGTGAAACCTCATCTCTACAATAAATCAAAAAATTAGCCAGGAGGGGTTGCGCACACCTGTAGTTTCCAGCTACATGGAAGGCTGAGGCGGAAGGATCACCGGAGCCCAGCACGTCGAGGCTGCAGTGGCTGGGAGCGGCCACTGCACTCCAGTCTGGGCAACAGAGTGAGACTCCAACTCAGAAAAAAAAAAAAGGAATAAATTCTGTATGAATTGAACTAACTGAATTTCAGTCATCATTTTGTATTACCTGACAGAAAGATATAATAAAAACTCAGACCCCCTCAGTTGTCATAAACAATCCAAAGAGACATTAATGGTATTCATTTTATGAGTATAATAACAGGGGCCAGTCACCGTTTTGCATGGGTATGAAGGGAAACCTACCTGTAAATCCTGTAGTAGGCACCAAGAAGACATATTTTATCAGGGACTAGATGATTTAATGATTATCACTGAGCAAGTGACATGACCATCTCTTACCTTGTGCTCTTTCCTTATGTAATTGAAAATATTTTCAAGGAACTTTCATATACAACACTGTATTATTATCATCCTAAGAAAGAGAAGACCAATAGGTTTTTAGAAACTTTGTAATGTAATAAGAATGTGAAAGAAAATCAACTCTTCAGTGGCAGAATTTTCAATATTTTAAGATTGTAAGACAGTATCCCATGATTTGCAGAAAAATAAAACAAATAAATATAAGCATTGCTATTTTTTCTTAACTGCCCCATCTTCACTGCCATAAGCAATGTTAATTTAACCCTAATAGTTTACTATTTCATGACAAACAGGTGTTCTGTCCTGGCAAAGTTATATCTTATGCTAATTCATGTAAAACTTTTATTTGAAGCATGATCCATATAGAGACTAATAAAATAATTCAGGAAATAGAATTTTTAAAAAAAACCCAAGTATGAACTTTCATTTTCTTGATTTGTGTACTCAGAGTTACTGGCCACAACTACTCAAAGTCAATTAATCTATGAGGTAGTTAGGGCTATATTCCCCCATTTTGCATATGAGGATACTGAGGCATGGAAGCATTCATATTCTCTCCTTCCTTCCTATCTTCCTTTGTAATAATCCATAAGGGGTTTCTTCTGAGCAAAGGAAAGTATTGTGCTGTTGTGAGATGTGAAAACTGTTACAAGAATCCTCTGTTCTTGTATAGTATTCAGTGTTGTACAGGCTGTAGCAAGTAGATGCACATAAGCCAATGCTTCGACAAAAGCCCTGAGTTACCTTAAATGGCTCTGATGTCTCTTCCTTCAATTTACATAGCTAGGGTAATCTTCATTTAAAAATGATGATTGCCATGCTCGGTGGCTCAGCCTGTAATCCCGCGCTTTGGGAAGCTGAGGAGAGTGGATTGCCTGAGTCCACGGGTTCGAGACCCGCCTGGGCAACTTGGCAAGACCTCATCTTACAATAAATCAAAAAATTAGCCAGGCATGGTAGCACTCGCCTATAGTTCCAGCTACTGGAAGGCTGAGGCGAAAGGATCGCTGGAGCCCAGCAGGTCGAGGCTGCGGTGGCCGGGAGCGGCCACTGCACTCCAGTCTGGGCGACAGAGTGAGACTCCAACTCAAAAATATATATATATATTATTGTACCTATTGGGTAAAATATTCACTATCTGCAGAATGGGCCATCTGAAGTCCAGTCCCCAGCAGTATACAATATGTCCATGTAACAAACATGCTCTTGTACCCCTGAATCTAAAATAAGGAAAACATAAATACATAAAAACGAATGGCAGGCTAAATAAAATTCAGAGTTGTAAAAACAAAAAAGATAACTTTTGATATCACACCTCAGTCTGAAATTCTCGTTGTTCCCTTGTCTTTTATTAAACTAAGTTACAATTTATTTGTCTTATCTTAAAGTTTATATATAGCCTGTTGCAAGTGTATGTTTCACTTCCCCCCAACATCCCATTTGGTCAAATTAGTCCTATATTCTCACTACTCACTAGCTCTCTAAATTCTCACTGTCATGCTCACTTCTACTCCAACTGCCCCTTCTTTAAAGGAAAGATATGCCGTTTCTTACAGGCCCAGCTCTATTTTTCTCCATAAAGTCTTCCATGACCAAAGTGTCTCTTCTGGCTTCCTGAAGCTAAGTAACTGTATCTAAACACTACCTTCTAGTAGTAAATGCAGTTTCCATATGAAGCTTAAGTTCTTGGATTCTCTGTTTCCAAACCTTTTAGAAACTTGAGAACAGGGCTCACCTATTAATAAAAACACTCCCAGAATTGTCTTTTTTTCCTAGCCAAGCCTATACTTAACTGTATGCAAACTGACAAAGCAGAAATCCTTTCTTTTGAAATATTCCCACTTAATAATGTAATCATTATTTCTGGGTGTGGACTATGCTTTGAAGTAAAGCAGATTGAAGTTTTTGTGTGTGTAGTTGAAAAAAAAACCTACTTCCTATACTTTAATAGTACTACATGGTATATTTTGCTTGGTTTTGGCCTCTGTAGTTTTGTTCATTCGTTCCAGTATCCTGGATTCCATACTACATTTCTTTGCCAGGGAGATATAGATATATGCCCAAGAAGATGAATGTCTAAATCATTTTGAGCATATGTTAGCTATTTCAGTGTTTTACCATAAGCACTCAGGTATAAGTAGAATTTTATGTTGGATCTCCCATTAAACTGTGAATGGGAGCACTCAGCAAAACATGTGGCTGTTAAACATATGCCTTCAGCCGTCATATACTATCATTTTCTTAAATCCATTCTTCCTTTTATATAGGTTGCTGAATGTGCAGCTTCTGTCTCCAGGATTGTTATCACTCCAAAAAATGCATGAAAATCTCCCCACTGAACATTGTTGCTTAATTTCATAGTTTCATTGGTTAAATATGATTCAACCTATGAGGTGGGGATTGCAGTCTTCTAATTATTAAGGAAAGGAACCAGTAGGAACCAGTAGATATCTGGTAATCAATACATAGAAAATATATCTTTATGCCAAGTTTTTAAAAAATCACCATTGTTTTCTTGCATTGCAGATAGAATTATAACGTTTAACTTTTAATTCAGTGTCACCAAAACTTCCCAGTCACCTACTGTGCCAATGGCCATGGAGTGAAAAGGATAAGAATTACATAGTATCTGCTCCTGAATAAATGATGTGAGAGACACAGGCAAAACTGTCCAATTTCACTAGACAAAATATGCCCAATATCAGAGTAAAGTGATCAGTAGGAACAGAAACCAGAAGGTAAAGTAATTGATTCTGCTAAAGCACCCCTGTTACCTTTTCATCATGCCACCATGCATAAATGGAGGACATAAATAAAAGAAGTATGTGATGAGGTCAACAAGTAACCTGAAAACTGCAATGCTTACTCTCCTACAAAATATAGAACATAAATATTTACAGATGTAACATTTAACACATATGTGTCTGCATGTCCTAAAGAATTGGTGTATTTCTCCATTCACCACACTGAAAAATATTTGAAGTCTGAACCTTAAATTATATATCCTGTATCATTTCAATGGTAATAAAACAGTAACCTTGTATCACATGGTATACATTTTCTTCTTAATCCTCAAAGCTATATTTGCATTGGTAAAATGGAGGCAAGTGTCAGGTTATTTTTTTTTATGTTTTAAATAAAAAGTCTGAATTAGTGTGTGGAAAGACACTAAAGACACAATACACATAGAATTTTTTATGTATGGAAAAATACCTCTTAGGTCACATTTGTAAATACAGTTAGTTCTGTGTGTTAAGATGACCAGTGAAGATCATATATTTTACAGAATATCAGTAAAAAGAAATTCTTCAAATCTCGTTTACTATACTAGCCTCACCATAGCCTTTCTTTTTTTTTTTTTTTTTTTGAGATGGAGTCTCACTCTGTCACCCAGACTGGAAGTGCAGTGGCCGCTCCCGGCCACCGCAGCCTCGACCTGCTGGGCTCGGGCGATCCTTCCGCCTCAGCCTTCCAATTAGCCGGGATTACAGGCATGCGCTACCCCGCCCAGCTAATTTTTGATTTATTGTAGAGATGAGGTCTCGCTGCCCAGGCGAGTTTCGAACCTGCGGGCTCAGGCAATCCACTCACCTCAGCCTCCCAAAGGCGCGGGATTACAGGCTGAGCCACCGAGCCCGGCTCACCATAGCCTTTCAATGTTTCTTGTGAATGTTCCTGATTTGTCTCTTGACTGGAGAGACGCTTTAAGAAAAGTTTGCCTTATGTGGTTGTTGCTAGAGGCACGTTTTATTGCATCCCTCTGTCCTCTGCGTAAGGCCTCAAATATTTTATTCAGATTGATAAGAGAAGCTGTATGAAATAGTGGTTGAGGGTGAGGACTTTGGAGCCCGACAGCCTTCATTCATAATCCCAACTCAGCTACTTACCAGCTATGGGATTTTGAGTAAGCTCTAAGCCTCTCTAGCTTCTGGTCCTCATTTCCTTAACTAACAAATGAGGATAATAATGACTATTTTCTGGAGTTATTGTGAGGATTAAATGAGCTAATACATATTAGGCATACAAAACAATGACTGGCACATAATATTTTATAATAATTATTATTGGGCAACCCCTTCTGGTCCTCTCCCACTGTGGGAGCTTCTCTATCTTCTCAATAAATCTTGCTTCCTCAAAAAATATTATTATTATTATTATTATTGCTATTGGTACTATCAGTATGAAATGGTACATACGTCTTTGCATCTCCTGAAAAATTGTATATTTCTACCCTCCCGCCTGCTCCCTTTGATGTGTGAACTTGATAGTTACTGTTCTGTTATACTTAAGTGTAGTTGTGTAAATTGTACAAATAGAAGTATTTTATTAGCAGCATTTGACTAGAATTTGGATCTAGGCTATGTTATTTATTAATTGGTATTTGAGCAAGCCACTTTTTCTTGGTCATCTTAGTTTTCATGTCAAAAGATGGACGCATTATCTAGGATTTTTTTGTCTGAATTACTTAATTTTACTTCATAGTTTTATGAACATAAAATAAGATGATATATCTAAAAGTGTTTTGAAGAACATAAAGTACCATTCAAATATAAATTGATATTGCAGTGGTTGTTAGTAGGTTATAACAGTGATACCTAGGACTAGAGTAACCCTGAGGTAGCTAATCAAAAATAGGCTTGTGCAGTGACATCATGTGATCCACTCTGACCCAGAGATAGGTAACTCTGGAGAGTCTTTGGAATAAGAAATTTCAGTTATATATGTCCATTTTAGTGTGGCTTATGCATCAAATTTGAATTGCTCTCCAGAGTTGGTGAGGTAAAGACTCATTCACATGGATTTAGCTGAAGAACATTTTCCTATCATCTTCTTTAAGATATGGAGGAAATAGTGAACATAGACCTTCCTAATATATACACTTTATAGCTCATAATAGACAATCAATTTAATTGAATGAATAATTGAGAAAAGTGTTAACATGGTCTTGAATGGAGATAGAAGGAAAGTGAAATGCAGAAAGGGGAAGTCAAGAAATAACTAATGAAAGAAAGTTAAATTTCAAGAAGTTAAGTAAGCAATAAAAATTTTGAGGCAAATATAAAGGAGAGTTAATAAGGAGATGAAGTGCCTGATTAGGAGTCACTATTAATATTAAGATGTCTATATAGTTGGTAACACATTAGGCATTGCATACAAAATTTTCCTGGTATAGTTTTTGCCTAAATAGTGTAATTATATCATGGTCATACATATAAGACGTTGAAACTTCTGTTCTCCAACTGGAAATATGATGAGTTTTGTTTTACCACAAACTTAGATATTCTGTAACATCATTAATAATATAGTATGAATCTGAGGCTGAGATTTTTTTTCATTTTGTCAGCCATGAGACTACAAGTTAATCATGAGTTTTTTGTTATTTTTCCACAGTAAAAGCAAAGCTCTCATAGCATTATGTTTGAAAGGCATCTGTGGTTATATTTCCATGTTTCATAGTCTAAGGAATTGCACCATTGTTGAAAGCATTTTCGGGTTCTTTACATTACAGTCTTGCATGCTCTATGCTAATCTAGATCATTTTATAGCTATAGTAACTAAAGAGCTATAAAGTGGACCACCAAAAGAAACTCATAATAAAATATTAAATTAGATGCTCCCCTAAAGCATAAGCTACATCTGAAAAGTGAGTTGGTTACTTTGTTAGGTTATATACATTTTCAGAGCTCACTAGGGTGTCATTTAGCACATTGGAGCAGTTCTTGCAAACTTCCCAAGTGGTATGGAAAAGTGAATGAGTTTCTCAAAGTGCCTGTTTTTTTACTCTGGGGAACAATTGAGGTTAGGAGAATCTGACTGAATAAATGGCTTCTTCCTCCCTGTGTATTAACAGAACAATTGCAGTCAGTAGAAAATTTTCCCATTTTACCAACTGGGTGGGAAGAAGTAACTTAAAACTTGTGTCTGAGGCTTCCCTTGCCAAAATCGCTTTTAATTGTAGTCAGCCATTTTGGGATGACTGAAATTAAGAACTTTTAGGAAAGGAGAAGATGAACTGACTGGATTAACTGTGGACAATTTATCTAGAACTTAATATCTTTTTCACTAATAGAAAATAACTTTTCCTAATAACCTAAAATTGCATATGGTTCTAGAAAATCAAAGTCTAATGATGAATAGAATTATGCTCTATTCCAAACCAAACTAGCAAAAGATAACTTTAGGTTACTAAACATAAAGGTCATAACTTGTTACAGTTACTCTGAATATAAAGTAGATATATGTGAAATTGCGTTATGAAGGAGTCCATGAAGATTGTTAAAGCTAATTGAAATTTTCTATTTTCTATAATTAAGAAAATCCCTGATTATGTTTTTGGTAATTACTGGGAATAGTCATGATAATACTACAGATATTTAATATTATTTACCATTTTGTGAATTATCAATGTTAGAATAATAACACTCACCGACACATGAAAAAGAATGATAGAACAACTGAGAACAGTAGTAAGCCATAGTGGCTAAGTGTACAAATTCTGAAGTTGATCGACCTATGTTGAAAATCTGCTTACACTACTTACTATCTAGGAAAACTTGGGCAGTTGTTTCAGTTCTTTAAGTCTGTTTATCTAAATGTGCATGATATAATATGTCTGAAAGTTGTTGTAATAGTTAAACTAACTGATACATCAAAGTGCTTATCACAGTCTGACACATAGCACTCATAAATATGAATTAATATTATTGTTATTACCATAATTTATTCTTGTCTCTTTTACTCATGGATTTTCAGCACTGTTTACAAATTGTGCCATTGGGTTTTATGTTGGCTGAGTGCATTGAAAAGTAATTTCTTATTTCTTAGCTAACGAATAGATGTTGACTTATGCCTTTATATGAAGATTTACTTCATAAGGTATAATGTTTCTTCCTTTAAAAAAATTGGGGGTTATTGAATAGTAAAACGCAGAAGGAAATGATGCTACTTTGCTTACAATGCAGGGATACACAATTATGGCAGTGTAGATAATGGATGATAATTTAATGTATGGTCAGTAATCAGTGGTCAAGGAATCATAGCCACCTATTAAATTTCTTTCTATTTTTAATATTGTGTGAAACTGATAATGCCTTGGTGACCTTTCTGATGTGTCTGGAGACACATTTGCCTAGCTGCAATTTTATATCCTTTAACAAATCTCTCTCTATTCAACCTTCTTTCTATTCTCCTCAGCCTCTAATATCCTCTGTTGTATTCTTTACTTCTATGAGATAAACTTTTTAAATTTCATATATGAATGAAAACGTGCAACATTTAACTTTCTGTTCCTGGTTTATTTCTCTTAACATAATATCCTCCAGTTCCATCCATGTTGTTGCAAATGATAAGATTTCATTTTGTTTGGCTGAATAATATTCCATTATGGATACACTTTCCTTATCCATTTGTTTGCTGGTGAGTACCTAGATTGATTCCATATCTTGCGTGTTGTGAATAGTGCTGCAGTAAACATGGAGGTGCAGATCTCTACCCTATTTCTTTCCTTTTGACAAATACCTAGTAGTGGAATTCCTGGATCATATGATTGTTCTGTTTGTGATTTCCTGAGAAACCTGCATACTGTTCTCCACATTCGCTTTACTGGTTTATAGACTCATCAACAGTTAATAGGTGTTCCCACTCCCTGTATCCTCACCAGTATTTATTATTATGATTATTATTTTTTGTACTACCCATCCTAACAGGAATCAGATGGTGACTTATTGTCATTTAGATTTGTATTTTCCTGACGATTAGTGATTGTGGGCACTTTTTTCCATATATTTGTTGGTTATTCATATGCCTTCTCTCAAGAAATGTCCATTCAGATCATTTACCCATTTTTAAATGGATTGTTTATGTTTCTTTGCTATTGAGATGTTTGAATCCCTTGTATATTTGGATATTAATCCCTTCTTGAATGAATTATTTAAAATATTTTCTCCCATTATGTATATTGTCTTTTCATTCTGTTGATCACTTCTTTGCTGTGCAGAAGCTTTTTAGTTTTATATAATTCCTTTCATTTATTTTTGCTTTTGCTGCCTGTGATTTTATTAAAAAGATCTTATTCATAAAATATTTTCCCAGACCAGTGTCATTAAATGTTCCTACTTTGTTTTTAGTAGTTTTGTTGTTTTGGGTCTTACATTTTGATTTTTGACACACTTCAAACTGATTTTTGTATATTAAGGTTGGAGTCTAGTTTCTTCTTCTGCATATGAATATCCAGTTTTCCCAGCATCATTTATTGAAGAGAGTGTCCTTGTCCCAATGAGTGTTCTTGGTGCCTTTGTGAAAAATCTGTTGACTGTAGAAATGTACATTAATTGTAAGGGTCTTTTTATAAGAACAGAAGTGCCACTGGTCTATGTGTCTGTTTTTATGCCATTATTGTGCTCTTTTGGTTAATACAACTTTGTAGTATATTTTGAAATCTGGTAGTATAATGCATCTAGTTTTTTTCTTCTTGCTCAGGATTGCTTTGGCTATTTGAGCTCTTTTGTGGTTCCACACAAGATTTTTTTTTTCTTTTTCTGTGAATATCACTGGTATTTTGATAGGAATTGCATTGAATCTGTAGAAAGCTTTGGGTAACACAATTACTTTATATTACTGTTTCTATGCGTTGACTCTGTAGAAAGCTTTGGGTAATATAATTACTTTATATTTTTGTTTCTATGACTATTATTTTAATGTTTGTTTTTTCAGAGTATTAGTGTTGACATCTGAGATAATACATTGTTCTCAAACTCTCGCAGTTATCTCTAAAAAAGTAGTATATTTTATTTGTCAGCTATATATCTCTCCTATATAAACTATTTGTAGGAAACTTTTTTTCCAAAGAAACATTTGGGAAATATAAATATAAATATAAAATAAAATGTGAAAGCAATAGACTATGTAATATAATTGTTAATTAGTCAAAATTAAGGTTAGGCCTTACTTATCTTAATGTAAGGTAGGTATGTAAGGTAATACCTACCTTAATGATTGGTATTAATGTGAATGGTTGCTTGATATACTTTACTAATGAAAATACCAGAAAACTTCTATGGGTTGGATAAATTCACCTCTCATTTTCTTGTTTTATATTTGAATTAACATAATATGTCAGCTGTACATTTTTTTTACTCCCTTAGCACTGTTTGTACTTATCCAATTGTTATTAAAATAAAATACATTTTGCAAGTACTCTTTTTTTGTTGTTTTTTAGTTGAAGTCTCACTTTGTCATCCAGACTGAAGTGCAGTGGCATGAATCATTGCAACCTCAATCTCCTGGGCTCAGACAATCCTTTTACCTCAGCCTCTTAAGTAGCTGGAACTAAGGATATACACCACCATGCCTGGCTATTTTTTTTTTATATATATCTTTGTAGAGACAAGTTCTCACCATATCTCCCAAGTTGGTCTTGAACTCCTGGGCTCAAGTGATTCGCCCAGTTCAGCCTCCCAAAGTGCCAGAATTATAGGCTTGAGCCATCACACCTGGCCTATATATACTCTTTAACTGTATGTTTTGTTTGCTTTTCCATGTCCTGACACTCTCAGAGACTACTGACCATGTTCTGTTTTGATATTGATTGTATTCCCTAATACAGAGGCTTGGACACAGCAGAGGGTAAGCATTTTATATGATTGATGATAGGTAGACACGTAGGTAGGAAGGTAGGTACATAAATAGATGGATGGATGGATGGATGAATCTGAACTTGTGATTGTATAGACTCCATTTGCCAAATGTATAACAGTGATAGTGTTTTAAAGGCTACAATTTCCACACTATGAGAGTAGTATAAAAATACTTGTATTTTTATAAATGGAATTTATAATTTATAATTGGAAAGCATAAGGCATAGTTATCAATATTATTTATTCTTCTTTTGAAATTATAGAAAACTTAGAGCAAAGATGTAACAAACAGACATCTAATTTTGATGTTCCTTTTTTTTTTTTTGAGTCAATGTCTCACTCTGTTGCCCAGGCTGGAGTGCAATGGCACGCTCCTGGCCACCGCAGCCTTGACCCGCTGGGCTCAGGTGATCCTTCCACTTCAGCCTTGCAAGTAGCTGGAACTACAGGCACATGCTACCATGTCTGGATGATTATTTGGTTTATTGTAGAGATGAGGTCTCACCGAGTTGCCCAGGCTGGTCTCGAACCTGTGGGCTCAGGCAATCCTCTCACCATGGCCTCCTAAATTGCTGGGATTATAGACATGAGCTGCCACACTCGGCCTTATTTTGATGTTTAATGAATAAATTCTCAGGAGTCTTCTTTAAAATGCAGATTCCCTCCTAGGCCTCTTGAATCTGAGTATGTATACATAGCTTTTATTGGATAAATTAACAGATTATTTTAATGTACATTACAGCTTTGAATTGACTACATTTCTCTTAACTTTAGCCTCAAAAAATTTCTGGTAATACTGATTTTTAAGGAAATATAAATATATGTGGCCTATAACTTAATTGTAAGGAAAAAATTTCTCTGATTCTATATTAAGTAGTAATGTTAGATTCTAAAATAATTAAGCAAATTACCACAGTTTTTGTTGAAAAAAATGATGTATTTTAGCTATTTTTGCTGCACAAAAATTTACCTGTTTCATTTTTCTAGTGACCGGAATATATGTACATTTTAGGGAGTTTGAGATTTACAGAAAAGTAGACAAAGAAAGATAGAAATTTTTCTGTTTTGGTGTTCTTTCTGTTTCTTAGTATTTTTTGCTAATCAGTCTCTATCATCCAGACCTCTGAATGTTGACATACTCAGGACTCAGCCCTGGGATGTCTTGTCTTTCCTGTCAGTTTCTTTCCATATGACTTTATCAAGACTTATGGCTCTCAAGATATCTGCATGCTGACAACTCTCAAATGTACATCTCCAGCTCTTATCTCTTAAGAAATTCTAGGTTCTTCTGTTTACCTGCATATTTAACATGTCAACTTGAACCATAGAACTCAGATCAAAGATGTCCATAACCAAATTCTTGATACTTCTATTGTTTCCAGTATCTTTTGTCATCGAGGTCCGGAAATTAAAAACAAAAAAGGAATTATCACAGAATTCTCTGTCACTCCCATCTCGTGTCTAATCCATCTGCAAATCCTGTGGATTCTGCCTTTAAAGTGTGCCCAGAATCCTACTGTGGTTCTGCAGTCTGTTCCCATTACTGCTAGAGTAATCCTAAAAAGAACTTGTCACATCATGTTACTCCTCTTAACAGAACCTTTTCTGTCCTCTCACGTCATTCAGAGTAGAACCCAAAGTCCTTAATTTGTTACTAAAAAAATTCCCGGATTTCCTATTATTACTTTTCTTGTTTATTTCATTCAGGCATACTGGTCTTCCTGCTGTTTGCTCAAAACATAAGCATACTTCTAAGTTAGGACACTTGCATTGCTGTTTTCACTGCCTGTAACACTTTTACTACAAATGCCAACATGAGATGAATAGCCCATTTATTTATTTAGTCTCTGTTCCGGTATCATCTTATCAATAAGGTTTTCCTTGGTTATCATAACCCAGTCCATATCCTCTGTACTTCCTTAACTTCCTCTCTCTCTCGCTCTCTCTCTCTCTCTCTCTCTCTCTCTCTCTCACACACACACACACACACACACACACACACACACACACACACACACGTATCCTTTCCTGCCTGCCTGCCTTCCTTTTTCTCTTCCCTTCCTTTCCCTTCCTTTCTCTTCTCTTCCCTTCCCTTCTTTCCCCTCCTCTTCCCTCCAGCCTTTCTACTCTCCCTCCTTCTCTTCCTTCCTCCTCCCCTGCTCTGTTTTTTTTTTCTTTCTATTTTGATTCATCAGGATGAAAAGCACCATTAAAGCTGGAACTTTTTACAATGCTGTCACTGCTTTATCTAGAACATCTGAGGTTCTTAACATGGTTCATATTATCCACGTTTCAGTTCTTCCAAAGTAGAAGTAGAATAAAACTTGATCACTCTGGAAAATGCTGCAAAGCATGTACCTCCAAGTTATCTACCCATGAAAAGGAAAGGCTGGGGTATTTACCCATCAATTTCAGAGAGTATTGGTTGAAAGTTGCTTCCCCAAAACTGTTCATTATTCTGCATTTCTTACATTCCTCTCTGTCCCAGCCTCTGAAAGCTCCAGGAAGGAAAAAAAAAGGCTTCAGGGATACAGATGCAGATAAACTGGAGTTGAAGTAAGAGGAACACACTGAAATGTCTGAGGAATCGTGGTAGGTACACTATTTATGCTGCATTCTAGGTGTATTTGCCATCCAATTGAAGGCAGCTTTAGTTATTTAGGTCTATATTATTTTGGGAAATAAAATATAAATGAAGGTCAGAGAATTTCAAAGTGAGAATTTCAGTAGTCCAGTAATTTACATCTAGGTGTAGTAAACAAAGTACCTTATCAATGGAATCCAGCAGCTGGTTTCTGTGGAAAATTCTATATGTATGACCTGACCTGAGAAGAAGCATTCAATATCAAGTACATAATTTTACTACAACTTGCAGATCTTTAAAAACTTTTATATTACTACTTTTCACAAAGTATTTTTAAAAGATAAATCAGCTGGAAATTTTATCACGACAAGTATCAAAATAATTATAGTAAACAAAATTAATTTTTTATCAGTCAACATGCTTAATAAGGTCATTTATGGCGATTTTAACCTATGCCACTGTGAAGAGTTGCAGATTGACGTACCATGAGCAGTAGAGTTCGGAATTAATCTACAGTACCTGATTTCTATCACCATTTCATTACCATTTTACAGAGCTAATACTGCTAAGGCTGCTGTTGTTAACACATCAAGGATCCTTGGAGAGCATCTGTTGTACAATTTTACATATGATATTTTTCATTTACTTATCTTGGCCTTTCTTAAATCTAATTTAGAGTATCTATCTTATTTGATCATATAAGGTGCTACAACTCTACTCTGCTCATTGTTGAACATTTAATAAGCAGACAGGGAAACTCACATTTACTCACTTAAGGTTCACCACTCTGTGCTTTTGCTGCAAGAGAGAAAACAAAAGAGGAAAAATAGCTAAAGTGAACTAAAGACGATTTGTTCATTAATAGTTCAGAGAATATTCCTGGACCATATGGCCAAAAACTTTATTTTCTTTTTATAAAGAATGGTTATGTCCCTTCTGTAAAGCATATCTGATAAGATCCTGATAGCCAACCAGTCCTCAACATTCTTAAAGGTTTAGATAACAGACACTTAGGAATGTTTTGGACTAATTCAAGAGATACATAAATTATATGGCTCTGCATACTGTAGGTATGAATAATAACCTCAGAAGATATATATATATAAACTTTATAAACTAGCCATTAAGTCCACTGAATATTTATTGAGTCTTGACTATGTGCTAGGCACTATACTAGGTATTAAAAATATATACATATATAATTTATTAAAATAATAGTCCCTTTTAAATATAATAGCAACTGTTTGTTGATTAATGGTTGATCTAAGCTCAAACTCTGAGAGTTAGAGTTTGGATTAAGTTTCGATCTCAAGTTGATTGCAATCAGCCCTTTTTATTTGCAGGTTGCACACCTACTAATTCAATTGAACAAAGGATTAAAAAAATTTTAAATAAAAATATTGATACAACAATAAAAATAATGCAAGCAAAAACAACAGAGAATAACAACTAGAACTAACCCTTGAAAAACTGGGTTTGAATAGAATGGATCTAATTATACACAGTTTTCTTAAAAAAAAATCTGAATGTACTTTAAAAATACAGTA
Organism: Carlito syrichta; assembly: GCF_000164805.1. NCBI lineage: Eukaryota > Metazoa > Chordata > Mammalia > Primates > Tarsiidae > Carlito > Carlito syrichta. The sequence goes on along the minus strand of NW_007233835.1, from coordinate 189,872 downwards.
TTTGCGGGATACAAAACCCAAGTATATGGGGAGCTGACTTTTTGAATATGTGGGTTCCACAGAGTCAACTGCTGAACTTGAGTATGTATAGATTTTGGTATAAACGAGTGTCTGGGAACCAATCCCTGCATATACTGAGAGGCAACTGTATTTACATAGCATTTACATTGTATTAAGAATCATAAGTAATCTAGTGATAATTAGAAGTATATGGGACGATTGTGAAATTTATGTGCAAATACTGAAACTTTAAAAAACCTAGATTCAGGGAATATATGTGCATACTTAATATACACAGGAATATTGAGTAGTGCTGAATTTGGGCTTCTAGTTAACCCATCACCCAAATAGTGAGCATAGTATTTTTTCAACACTTACCTCCCTCACTCCTTTCCCATTTCTGAAACCCCCAGTGTCTGCTGTTTCCATCTTTATGTCCATGTGTATCCATTATTTATCTACCACTTATAATTGAGAACATAGAATATTTGATGTATTTGTTTCTGCATTAAATGACCTAGGATAGTGGCTTCCAGTGGCATGCATGTTGCTGCAAAGAACATGATTTCATTCTTTTTATGACTGCGTAGTATTTCATGGTGTGTGTGTATGTATATATATATATATATATATATAATATACTTATATATCCAAAGTCCTTAAACTGTCACTAAAAAATATTCCCTGACTTTCTATTATTACTTTTCTTTTTTATAGCTGCATAGTATTCCATGATGTGTGTGTGTGTGTGTGTGTGTGTGTGTATAAATATATATATATATTTATATAAATATATATATACATTTATATATCATAGATACTTTATCTAGGTCACCATTGATGAACAGTTAGGTTAATTTCATAACGTTAATATTGTGAATAGTTCATAAAAATATACATGTTCAAGTGTCTTTTTGATAAAATGATTTTTTTTCTTTGAGTAGATACTCAGTAGTGAGATTCTGGGTCAAATGGTAGTTCTATTTTTAGTTAACTGAGAAATCTCCATACTATTTTCCATAGAGGTTGAACTAATTTAAAATTCTACCAGCAATCTATAAGCACTCCCTCTTTTCCACACCTTCACCAGCATCTTTATTGTTTGACTTTTTAATGATAGCCATCCTGACTGGTGGGAGATGTTGTCTCTCATTGTGGTTTTAATTTACATTTACTCTGATAATTAGCGGTACTGAGGCTTTTAAAAATATATTTGTTGATTGCTTGTAGTTCTTCTTTTGAGAAGTGTCTGTTTGTATCGTTTGACCACTTTTTAATAGGGTCGTTTTGTTCTTGTTGATTTGTCTAAATTCTTTATAGGTTCTGGATATTAGACTTTTGTTGGAGGCATAGCTTGCAAATATTTTCTCCCATTCTGTAGGCTGTTTACTCTATTACTTGTTAATTTTGTTATACAGAAGCTCTTTAGTTTAGTTATGTCCTAGTTCTATTGACATTTTAAAATTTTTATTTCAATTGCTTTTGAGGTTCTAGTTATAAATTATTTGCCTAGATGAAAATCCAGATTTCTTTCTAGGTTTTTTAATAGGGTTTTCCTAGCTTGAAGCCTTCCATTTAAGTCCCCAAGCTATCTAGAGTTAATTTTTTTAATGGTAAATGTCAGTAGTCTACTTTCATTTTTCTGCAACTAGCTAGTCAGTTTTCCCAGCATCATTTATTGAATAGAGTGTCTATTCTCCATTATTTATTTTTGCCGACTTTGTGGAAGATTACTTGATTGTAGGTGTGTGGCTTTATATCTGAGTTCCCAATTTTATCCCACTGATATATGTCTATTTTTGTACAACTACCATTGTTTTGCTTACTCTATAGCTTGTAGATAGTTTGTAGATAGTCTATTTGGGCTCATTTTTGGTTCCATATGAATTTTAGACTTTCTCTTTCAAAGTTTGTGAAATATTATCTTGGCAATATGATAGAAATTAGGTTGTATCTGTTGATTGCTTTGGGCAGTGAGGTCATTTTAATGATTCTTCTGATTCATGAGCATGAATGTTTTTCCATTTGTTTTTATCATCTCTTACTCTTTGGTTAAATATTGTCGTAAGTATTTTATCTTTTTGCCTACTGTAAATGGGATTGAGCCTTTGATTTGATTCTCAGCTGATTTTTGTACACTAATTTTGTATCCTGAAACTTAATGAAGTTATTTATTAAGACAAGGAGTCTTTTGGAGGAATCTTTAGGGTTTCCGAGGTAGAGGAACATGTTGTCAGTTAACAGAGATAATTTGTTTCCCTCTTTTCCTATTTAGATGCTTTTATTAATTTCTCTTGCCTAATTATTATTAATTTCTCTTGCCCAATTATTGTAAGACCTCCAGTACTATGTTGAATAGGAGAAATGAGAATGAACATCTTTGTCTTGTTTCATTTCTTAGGGAGAATACTTTCAACTTTTTTTTCCCCACACAGTATGATGATAGCTTTACGTTTTTCATAAATGGCTCTTATTATTTTGAAGTATGTTCCTTTGATGCCTATTTGGTTGAGAGTTTTTATCATAAACGGCTGTTGAATTTTGTCAAATGCTCTTTTTGGCATCTATTGAGGTGATCATATAGATTTTGTTTTTAATTCTGCTTATGTGGTCAATCACGTTTATTGATTTGTGTATTTTGAACCATCCTTGTATTCAGGGAATAAAACCCATTGTATTGTGATAAATTATCTTTTTAATGTTCTGCTGGATTTGGTTTGTGGTTTGCTAGTGTTTTATTGAGATTTTTACTTCTGTGTTTAGTAATATTGTTGCCAGCTCTTCTTTGTATGTCTGGTAGAATCTGGCTGTGAATCCATTTGATCCAGGAATGTTTTATTGTTGTTGATTGTTGGTAGATTTTTTTTTAATGGATTCTATTTGGTAACTCATTATTGGTCAGTTCAGGATTTCAGAGCAGAGTCCCTTTCCTCACACAAAAGCAGGCAGTCCATGACTTGTCTGTCCTCTTTGGCCAGAATGGTGCTGCTCTACATAGACAGTAGTTGAGCCCTGCCCTTCCTGAAAGCCCTAGTGGTACAGGGCTCACTCTCCATGCGAGTGGAGCTACTGTGAAAAGACTGCACCACATTGTATAAGCAAACTGAGCTTCTGCAGATTTTGAATTGGTTTGGAAACTGATCTCTCATGAGTACCAGGGATGAGTATATATTTTCCATCAATTTATATAGCTTATTTAGTTTTTCCATAGGGTGTGTACATATGTGTGTGTGTGTGTGTGTGTGTGTTTGTGTGTGTGTGTGTGTGTGTGTGTTTAAAAAAAGTATATTATAGTGGATAACATTTTGAAAGATAACCCTGATGTATTGTTGCATTTTTATAACTGAAGCTTTAAAATATATATACTCTGAGAAACTCTGGTATGCAAATTATTTTGGCTATATTGTTTTGGCAATACAATTGCTATATTATTTTTGGCAATACAATTGAGTATTGCCAAAAATAATATAGCAGTCATGATAACTCTATGATGCATACACACACTTGTATGTATGTTTGTATGAATAATTTAATATAGTGTATCACAGGCATGTGAATAAGATAATTTATTATTTAGACCTACTATGTGGCAGGTACTTTCTAAATTCTACAGACTTAATTAACACATTTAATGTTTACCACAGTCCTAAAGAAAATGTACAACTATTAACCCCACTTTATAGATGATGGAAGTAGACCACATAAAGATTAATTAGCCTGTAGAGAGACACAGGTGACACCTAAAACAGTAATTTGAAACCAAGGTAGCTGGCTTTTGAGTGAGCTTTCTTAATCACTTTTTTATTTTCTGTAAGTATTGTGCATGTATGACAAAGAGGGAAAGCAAGAGAGAGAGAGAGTGTGTGTGAATGTTTACTGTGCATCAAATAGCAAAATGGAGGAGTGGAAAAAAAAATGGAGGAGTGGAAATAACCTGGGCCTGCTGTTATATAGACCTGAATTAACATTTCAGTTTTTTCTCTTGCTAGTTCTGTAGCCCAAAAAAGCATTTGCATTCTATATGTCTTAGCACATAGTGACACATGCCTATCTTACAAAGTAAAGAGACTTAGGTAATATTTGTGTATGGTAGAATATAAACAGTATGGTGTTGTGCCGCAGAAGTCAATAAATGTACTTCTTTTTATTTGTGACATTTTTCAACACACTATTAATATACCAAAAATTTCTTGATAATTATGTTCATGGCAGAATTAGTGAAATTTTAAGTCTTGGATTGGTAATTGAAGTCTATACTTTAATGCTATATGTGTGTGTATGCATATATATGCATATATATGCATATATATATACACACACAAAATATCATAAAATGATATGAAATTATCTATTTTTCTTTAGAATTATTTCTCTTAAAAATCAAAGATAGTGAATACAACAGAGAGAGAAAGAAAGAACACGTAAAAAGATAATGTAAGCATATGGTTTCATAAGCTACAATTTAAAATAAAAGAGACTAAAAACATATTGATAGAATATTGTTTTTCTTTTGTATGCCTTATTTAATTAAATCTTATAGGAATTTGTAGTTTAGTCAGTACTTTGGGAGCAAAAGTCAAGTGGGCTTTTCTTAGATTATACAATGAGGCGTAAGATATTTGAGATGGACGAGGAAGGGTAGAAGTGTTATTTTAGATTGGAATGAAGCCAATTTGTTTTTCATAGATCATAAAATAGATGCTTGAATCTATCAGGGAAATTGTTCCAAGAGGAACTCTTTTAGGCAAATTCTAAAGAATACTGTAAAATAAAACCTAGTGATACTGATTTTCTTTCTCTGAAAGGATGTCTTTCTTTTCCATATGCCCTGGCATTGACCTACATAATTATATAAATGTAAACGAGGTTGGAACTGGAGAAAAGATAAAGTCAAAACCTTGGAGATTCTATGGAGCCTGCTGATGATTGCATCCTCTTCTCTCTGACCCTAGCTTAGATTCTGATTAAGACCATACACATATGCTACAGAACCATGCAGACTCATGAGAGAGCATATAAAACTCTATATTAAACTTTTATGTTGTATAAATCCATATCCATGTTAGTTTCCTAGGAATACTGCAACAAAGTACCACAAAATTGGTGGCTTAAAACAACAGAAATTTAACTTTTCACTATTCTGGATACTAGATGTCTGAAATCAAGGTGTCACCACGTGCATGTGCTCTCTGGAGACAGAATCTGTTCCATTTCTTTCTCTTATCATCTGGTGTTGATGTTCCTTGGTTTGAAGGTATATCACTCCAATCACTACCTCTATCATCACATGGTGTTCTTCCTGTGCATCTGTGTCTCTTTCCCTCTTCTTATGAGGATACCAGTCATATAAGATTTAGGGCCCACTCTATTCCTGTATGACCTAATTTAATTACATCTACGGAGACCCTATTTCCAAATAAGGTCACATTCAAAGGTAGCATGGGTTTGGATTTGAATGTATCTTTTTGAGGAATACAGTTGAATCCATAAGAATGCCTGTGGCAAACCAGGAGGTAAAGAATGCTACATGATAATTACAGTGTCAGAGCGCTAACCTGAGCAGAGTCAAGCCAACTACACAGAAAACAAGAGTGTCTGTCACAAGGGCTTATAGAATAGCAGAACACAGGTAAATTCACTTCGAGGAAGACAGACCTCTCTCCTAATTGGAATATTACTGATATCAGATCTGAGAGCAGGGTGTTTACCAAATAATAAATTTCAACAAAGGGCTGTGAGCTGTATCTTCAAACTTCGGTTACTTTATGCAGTAGTGCAGATGTTCTCCTCAGTGGCCTTCATTGCCCTACCTAGTATGTTATCAACGTAACAGAGTATTCTCCTGACAATCACGTTTGTTCAGAGTAAGTTATTGTTATTTACTCAGATCTGTGCATGTACTATTCATATACCAGTTAACTCTATCCTACTGGGAAATTTGTTCTACTTCTTGTCTATACAAATTATTGCTGTTCAAGACATGTTTAAATAATCATCACTGTCACCTCTTGGGAGTCATACTGAAAGTCTGTATTTACTGTAATGTTTGAAGATGAGATACATGATATGGCTGAATATTTGTAGCCAAATTTTAAGAAAAAAACTTCCTAACCACAAACTTCTGAAATCACAGAAAATCAACCAGATAGTATATTGTTTCCATTACCATAACCAAGATAATTGAATACTGATAATGCTAATCAGAAATATACATTATACAGCTATTATTTTACTGTAAAAAATCAGTCAGTATTGGTATATTCACACACACACACACACACACACACACACACACACGCACACACACACACGTTCAAGTCCAAATCCCTGGCAACTTTGCATGTGACCTTATTTGAAAACAGGGTTTTTGCAGATGTAATCACATAATGACTACAATAGAGGAGATGTAAAAATGGTAGGAATTTGCAGGTTAGGCAAGTAATGAAGATATGAGGATGCTATGGCATAGAGATATGTTTATCTGAGACAGAAAAAGCAATGGAGACTTTAATGACACTGACTCCCAGAAATAAGGAAGATAAAGGAACATAATTCAAGTAACTTAAAAGGTGAAATAAAGTACCAGTTAAAAAAAAAAAAGCAGTTCTACCAAGACAAACTTTAGAAGGAATTTCAGGCCAGTTCCAAAATTTAATACCTACTTGGAGAACCCAGGAAACTCAAGGATGAAGAGAGAAGCAAGTGGGTATTCATACTCATAGCCAAAGTAGAAAATTAATAACATTCTACTTTTTTAAGTAATGGGAGAAATGGATTTGCCAATTGAGATTTCCAAGAAAATCTTACTACTTTGTGTAGTTTACTTATCCTTAGTGCTTGATATGTATGCAATATGGGGTTTTAATACATTGAACTTTTTGAGAGAAAATTTATGGTGAGGATCCTTGTACTTAGGTCAGATTTATGAATGATTGCTGTGGATTGAGAATATATATATATTTAATTATATATATTTAATTATATATATAATTAAAACCTGCCTCCATGAAGCCAAGCACAGTGGCTCACGCCTGTAATTACAACACTTTGAGAGGGTGAGATGGGAGAATCATTGGGCCCAGAAGTTAGATTCCAGCTAGGGCAACATAGTGAGACCTCATCTGCACGCGTGCACGCGCGCACGCGCGCGCGCGCACACACACACACACACACACACACACACACACACATACAAAAATTAGCCCGATATGGTGGCATACACCTGTAGTCCCAGGTTCTCCGGAGGTTGAGTCAGAAGGAACACTTGAACTCAGGAAGTTGAGGCTGCACTGCATTCCAAACTGGGCAACAGAGAGAGATCTTGCCTTAAAACCAAACCAAAACAAGAAAGCCCCCGAAAACACCTACCTAAGTGGAAAATTTTGTTTGACTGTATTTGTTCTTGGGCCAAATAGCCCAGGTAGCAAGGAAATGAAGTAGCTGATGTTGTGAGATGATAAATCTCATATTGAGGTTAGCTTCTACTGTAATTAAAATGATTCTAATTTTTAATTATTTTCTCACAAATACAGTGAGCAGTGTGACATACTTCTTTTTGTTTAAACACTGTTAAAAGTAGCATGGGTTTTAAAAATATCAGCATAAAAATAGTTGAATAAAAAATTGATATATAAACTACCAAAATTATATTATACCAAAGTGTGCTTAGCCTTAGGCAAGAAAAACTCATTGTCACTATAGTGGATTATAAAAAAGAAGTGCTACTTTGAATACCATGATGGAGTAGATTTCATCATTGTGAAGAATGCAACTGTATCTTGTACTTTGCCTTGGCTTTCAAAACTTTGACTATGATCTAGAGTTAGTAACATGTTCTACATTGTAACCTGCTACACACAACACACAAACACACAAAATTGAAAATTTTACTGAACAATAGTTATCCTTTAATCTAATGCATTACATTTGTGTGTATGTGCTATATTTACCTGATTCTAGTCCATTCTGTAATTTTAAAAATTATGATAATCACTCTTTAAGTTCATTTTATAACCTAGTAACGGTTCCAAGTACAATTTACGGTTTTAAATACACTGCTCCACACATAGAATATGGCATGTGCTGTCCTGTGAATATTCCTCAAACTTAATCCAATGCCTTTGCACAGTAGGCACGGAATGTACAATTATACAGCAAAATAAAACTAAGGGAAGAAGAGAGCAAAGTATATAGGAAGATTGTTTTCTTAAAAATGGTGTCATGTATATTCAAAAGGAATGAAAGCTCTATGTTTGTATTCCTTCATATTCTTGATGAAGTAACTCTTAGTAAGAGTCAGTGTAAAAGTGTTTTCAGAATGTAAGAATATATACTAACTTCATGAAGAGAGTTCTAAATCTCCAATCTTTTTAATTTTGGAGTAATTTTGTTTTTAATAGGGAAGAACTGTAAATTAAACTTATTTGCTAAAGATAATTGGTATACTCAAATTTTAAAAAGATATTTTAGAAAAACACATACTATGCATAGTGGATGTGTATGTATTTAAGAAAATTCACTCCAAAAAGATGTTAAATGGAAACTATATATGTAGACTGTGGGAATAACTCACTATTCATTTTTAATGCAGTGCATAGTGAACTTGTAATTAATATTAATTCAGTCTCTTTTTATATATTCTCAAAAAATAATAGAACATATAAGTGCATAATAAGAGATCAGTTAGTAACCAAGGCCAGATTAACCCAAAGAAGAGAAGGTATATCATGAGCACAGGGCCATGTCCAAGAGTACTTATCACAATGCCTAAAGCTTTGCATTAGACCCATACATGATAGAATATGCAACTATCCTGAGAAATAACAAGTACTCCTTGGAAAGTAATCTTATTAATCATGGTAACATACATAAACATTAGCAAAATTACTGTTTTCTTCCTAACATCTAAATGAAATCAATATCACATAAGAAGAAGTTGGGGAAGATGGTTGAGAAAGGGGTATAGTACAATTAGTGTCTGGAGCTCTTTGATGCCAGAATGAGAAAAACCAGAGAGAAACATGTATGTACTTATGTATAAATGCATCAGAGGATTATAATATATCAGAGCAGTAGAAGTGAAGTTCTAAATTTGCATACTTTTGTAAAAGTGCTTTCTATTGAGAACCTTTCTCTTAAAAAATTTTTTTAAGATTGCACGATGCTATTTATAATACCCAATGTGCATTTCTTACTAAAAAATTACCCTCAATGTTTTCCTTAGCATGCATACTTTTAACTTCCTCACTTATAATTTTTTTGTATCAAATATTCAGAAATAGGCCAGGCTCAGTTGCTCAGCCTCAATCTCAGCACTTTGGGAGGCCGAGGAGAGTGGATTGCCTGAACCCATGGGTTTGAGACCAACCCGGGCAACTTGGTGAGACCTGGTCTCTACAATAAGTAAAAAATTAGCTGGTCATAGTAGCGCATGCCTGTAGTTCCAGCTACCTGGAAGGCTGAGACTGAAGGATTGCCGGAGCCCAGCAGGTCGATGCTGGGATGGCCATGAGTGTGACACTACACTTCAGTCTAGGTGACAGAGTGAGACTCCAAGTAAAAAAAAAAAAAATCAGAAATAAATTTTTTGATATAGCAAGAATATTTGCTTCTTACCAAATTAGCAATCCTAGAAATGATAATGTTGAAGAAAGTAGGGGAGAAGCTCCTTTCATTTTTATGACATTATTAATAAAGAATTCTGAAGTAGTTATAGAATGAATAGTTTATTAATCAAGAATAATGGATTACTGCATCTCAGCCTAGCACTAGGTAAAGTGATATACAGATAAATGAATCATAGTTTAGTCTTCTCCCCAAAAGAATCACAACTGAATGAGAAATTTCCATGTTATGGTACCATATTTCTTTTTTATTCTCTCAACAGTTTTGCAAGCAACCAAATCACCAATGGAGAAGTGAAACTTACATGTCTCATAGAGCTAGACAAATAGAATCAGTCATATGTTTGACTCTGATCAGATAGAGTTGTCATTATGCTGACAGTAAACTTTGCTTTGTATGTATTTCCTGAATAATGTGATTAAAACCTTGTGTACACTGACAACACAGTATATCATAATTAAGAATCTTGTTCAATTGTATAATGCCATCTATGGTACCCTCAGGAATAAATAATCATTTAACTTTATTTATACTGGAAATAAAATTCTGTTAAGAGTCTGTGCAAGTCTATGTGTATCATAATAACTAGCTTTATGCCTGACTCATGGTAGGAGTCACTAATATTTGTTTCATTTTATTTAAAACTAGTCTATGATAATACAACTAAAGCATTTTATTTATTTATTTTTAAATTTTATTTATTTATTTATTTATTTATTTGTTTGTTTGTTTGTTTTTAGTTAGAGTCTCACTCTGTCGCCCAGACTGGAGTGCAGTGGCTGTTCCCGGCCACCTCAGCCTCGACCTACTGGGCTCCGGCAATCTTTCCACCTCGGCCTTCCGAGTAGCTGGAACTACAGGTGTGCACTACTACACCCAGCTAATTTTTTGATTTGTTGTAGAGATGAGGTCTCGCCTGCCCAGGTGGATCTCGAACCCACGGGCTCAGGCAATCCACTCACCTCAGCCTCCCAAAGGTGTGGGATTACAGGCTGAGCCACCGAGCCCGACTCAACTAAAGCATTTTAAAGTCATTCTAAGATTATATAAGTAGTAGAAAAATGTCATCATCATTGAGTTTCGAGTTTCTCTTATACTATCCTTAGTATAAACTTAGTATAAACATATATAGACTTGTGCTATATATATAAAGGAGGGGGATTCCCAAAATAGGATTTTATTTTTTAAGAAAATTGTGTATTTTTCTTTCATGTTTAAACTCCATAATACTCTCTGTTTGATGCAGAGACACTTATCTAGACACCTATCAAGACACTTTTTCACTACTCAAAACAGTTTTTACACTAATCAATTTTGATTCCCTTTAGTGCTTCTGCTATTTTTTGTTTCACCTCTTCCACATGGGCAAAACATTTCCCTGTGAGAACTTTTTTCATCCAGGGAAACAAAAGTTGTTGGGGTGAGATGAAGTCAATTGGGAGGGTGAAGCATGGGGCCATGCTATTTTTGTTCAAAACTGCTGGACATTCAGCAATAAGTGGGCAAGTGTGTTTGTAAATCACCCATCATGAAATTAGCAAATGTACTGAAAGAATCTCCAAAAAATTTCACTGAAAGTGAACACAACCTCTCACAACAATGCTAGCTGGTACACTGATGCCAACAGGTTCCTAGAACACCTACCTTTCAGAAGAAGCCTGTACTACAAAGGTATGCTCTCCAAAAGATAATTGAGGTCTTTTTGGGTCTCTCTTTGTATTTACCTGGGTATCCAGAAATATCATATTATATTACTTAACACACTTTTTATTTGTCATTGTCAATATCCAATAGCATATAATATTCATGAGAGCAGAGAACATAATCTTATCTTTTGTTTAGCACAGTGTTTGGCCAGTGGTTGATACAAAGTAGTATTTGTACAACAACTGTCATGAGCATACTACTCACTATTCTTTCCCTGTTATAATTGTTATTTAACTCTTTACTTCCAATCACAAAATTAAAAAGGCATTGCAACTCATTGGTTGCAATAGTGATCTAAGATACTTTCATATGATAAATTAGGCACATTTAAGAAACCATCAAGAGAGCAGGGAGACAGCCTACAGACTGGGAAAAAGTATTTGCCAACACCAGGTCTGACAAAGGCTTAACATCCTGGATCTACAAGGAACTCAAACGTGCTGAAAAGAAAAAAAACAAAGAACCCCATTATAAAATGGGCAAAAGATATGAACAGACACTTCACAAAGGAAGACATCCGAGCAGCCAACAGACACATGAAGAAATGTTCCACCTCACTAATCATCAGGGAGATGCAAATCAAAACCACACTGAGATACCACCTAACCCTAGTCAGAATGGCAATCATCAACAACTCAAAAAATAACAACTGCTGGAGAGGGTGTGGCGAAAAGGGAACACTTCTGCACTGTTGGTGGGAGTATAAACTAGTGCAACCTCTGTGGAAAGCAGTGTGGCAATTCCTAAAAGCCCTAAACATCAACCTCCCATATGACCCTGCAATCCCCCTACTGGGAATATACCTTGAAGAACTCAAATCACTCTATAAAAAAGATACCTGCACACGTATGTTTATCGCAGCATTGTTCACAATAGCAAGAACCTGGAAGCAACCATGCTGCCCATCAAAAGAGGACTGGATTAAAAAAATGTGGTACATATACATGATGGAATACTACGCAGTCATAAAAAAGAACAAAATCATGACTTTTGCAGCAAGCTGGATGGAACTAGAGTCTATAATACTGAGTGACCTCTCACAGAAACAAAGATCCGAGTATCATATGTTCTCACTCATAAATGGACCTTGTACATCCAATGTAATACTATAAGAAAATGACTGACAGTACTGGGAAACTATGGGGTGGGGAGGGAGATGGGATTAACAGTAGCAAATATCTGTCTGGGGATGGGGAAACACCTCTTATCAACAGGGTGCCTGAATGGAAGTAATTGTATACCTAACCCTTAACTGTACCCCACAACATCATAATAAAAAAATATTTTAAAAAATAAAATAAAAGCACTAATACTGGTCGAGCATGGTGGTTCATGCCTATAATCCCAGCACTTTGGGAGGCCAAGTTGGGAGAATTGTCTGAACCCATGGATTTGAGACCAGCCCAGGCAACTTGGCAAGACCTCATCTCTACAGTAAATAAAAAAATTAGCCAAGCGTGATGGCACGTGCCTGTAGTTCCAGCTACTTGGAAGGCTTAGGTGGAAGGATCATCTGAACACAGCAGATCGAGGCTGCAGTGACCGTGAGCGGCCTAGGCGACAGAGTAAGACTCCAACTCAAAAAAAAAAGGCACTAATATCTAATTTATGGTTTTTGCCTGATCAGGGAGAGGGAACACATGTTAGCAGAGGAAACTTTTAAGACATTGTACATACTTGTCTCTAAATTTTGGTGACTCAGCAATCTTAGACTTTAAGATCTTCAATCTCTATTAATAAAATACTTCATTTGGTTCAATTTTCTTGCTTTGGTGTACAAGTGTTCTTCCGTGCTTAGAAAATTACATTTTATTCTAAGATACTACTATGTGGTGTTATTGAATTGTAGCCAATGTGTGAAAATAAAACATAGTGGTCACAGATTCATTCCTCAGTGCATCACAGAATACCTGCATGAAGATGGAATTCAGAATGAATGCATTAGCAAATATCAAGAGACAAAAAGGGAAATGAGTACAAGTATCATATATAGGTTAATGTGAAAAGTATAGGTGTTTCACATCTACTATGGCTGTCTTACTCTGTCCCAGCCTAGAGTCTATGCTCCCTAATCTCTAGCTTGTAAAAGGCAATGAAATGTCATAGGTTGTTTATCTAGCTCCTGGCTTATTTACATAGCATAACACCCTCTTACCACTCAGAAAATGATATGTTTTCTGACCTATAGTAGATATGGTATTCTTTCTTGCATTTATGAAATCCAGTTACATAGCTCATCATTTTCTACTACTTGATACAGAGAATGGCATCCTCAGCCCTCAGTGGTACAGTATGCTCTACATTCAGTGAAGTTGTACTAGCTAAGGTAGTGCTATTTATTGTCATACAAATACTGGAGATTTCATTGGCTTGATATAATGGAAATTATTTTCTGTTCAGGTCATGATCTTAGATGGGTGAACAGTCGGGCAAGGAGAAACCCTTTCACACAATCTTTAACATGTGGTTTTTAAGGTCGTCATCATCTTTTCCATTTCAGCCAGCCAGCCAGTGGAGGAATTTATGAGCACACATCACATCTGTTCATATTCCAGTGTCTAAAACTCAGTCTTGTGGTGCCATTTAACTTACAGGAAAGCAAGAAATATAGTTTATTTAACTAGATATGGTGGTGCATGCCTGTGATTCTAGCTACTTGGAAGACTGAGGTAAAAGAATCCCAGGAAGGCTGAGGAAGAAGGATCGCCTGAGCCCAGCAGGACTAGGCTATGGTGGCCGAGAGTGTGCTACTGCTTTTTAGCCTGGGTGACAGAGTGAGACTCCAACTAAGAAAGAAGGAAGG
>NW_007233835.1:108428-175576 GCF_000164805.1 Carlito syrichta | reverse complement strand
AGGAAGGAAGGAAGGAAGGAAGGAAGGAAGGATTTACTGTGTCCCCAGGAAGAAGAGGCAGTGTGTATTGATGAAAATTTTATATTCTTTGTAACAATTAGTGTATCTTAATGCAGAAGGCTAAAATGGAAACGTATGATCTATGTAATAAAATTACATGTACATCTAAACAGTGGATGAGTCTATAACACAGGCTCCTAAAGGTTAAATAACTACCTAAAATCATATAGTAATTAGTAAAAGATCCTAGGAGATCAAGACTCTCGTTTGCAGTCTAGCATTCTTTCTAACATGCTATCTGGTAATACAGTTATAATTTGTTAAATTTAATCACTTTCAGAAGCAGTTCTGCAATTAATGCAAATAGTAAATAGAATTTACTTTCTGCAGTTAATATAAATAGTTAATGCATTGGAAAGACATATATTCACAATGTTGTATTGAGAATATTTTGCATTCATTGTTTTCTCCTGACTGATGCTCACATGGACACAGCTGAAACCCATTAGTTTAATAGAAGTCATTTAAACATCATTCATTTCATTTTTCATTTTTATTTCTTGCTAGTAATTTAGATTGTGAGCCCACCATACAGGAGTTGAAGTTAATTTTACATATTTTCGAGAATTCTTTGAAGGTACTGGAGGTAAATAAAAATAATCTAGATATAATATCCATTATAGTATTTTTGAAGTATCATTTGTATTTCATTGCATTGCATTTGTATGGTTAAGTAAACTTTTTAAAAACTATGATTAAGGAGGCATGATACTAGCAATAAGAGAAAATAGCAAGTCTTAGACTCCACTCTTCCCCCACAGTTTCAACTAGAAACTAGCCAAAGATCAAAACATCTTTTTGAAAATCCCAATACTTGAAAACAAGCCTAAAACACTTATGGGGTCCACAGAATGGAATGAAAACTGAATAGACATGGAAGAAGAATGGCCTCCCTTAAGCAGTGCTACCCCTCCCCTCCCATAAGTAGGCACAAAGTCAGATGAATAGAATTTTCCTGGGGCAACGGTTTCTGCCAGAGGAAAAGAGAACCAGAGACAGTTATTTGGCTTCCTTAGCATTTCAAAATGCTTCCCAGAAAGCCCATTCTAGCCTCATTGCCAGGGGAAGATGGGGTTATGCCTAGACTACCTGGAGTCAGGTAGGAAGAAATAAACAAAATATCTACAAAACAGCCAGAAAGCAATGGTCAAATGGCAGTAGTACATCCTTACATATCAATAAGTTCCCTGAATGTAAATAGATTAAATTCTCTGATGAAAAGACTTGGACTATACCAGGCACAGTGACTCACATCTGTAATCCCCGCACTTTGGGATGCTGCAATGGGAGAGTTGCTTGAGTCCAGGAGTTCAAGAGCAGCCTGGACAACATAGCAACACTTCATCTTTATAAAATATTTTTAAAATAGCCAGGCATGGTGGTGCATGACTGTAGTCCCAGCTACTCGGGAGGCTGAGGTCCAGGAGCTTGAAGCTGCAGTGAGACACAGTAAGCTGTGATCAGGCTACTGCACTCGCCCCAACTCAAAAAAAAAAAAAAAAAAAGACATAGACTTAATGAATTTTCGAAATTGACTCAACTGTATACTTCTTAAAGCAGACTCAATCATTTTTAAGGATACATATAGTCTGAAAGTGAAGGGATAAAAAGACATTTCATACAAATGGAAACCTAAAGAAGGCAGAAATGGCTATGTGTGTGTGTGTGTGTGTGTGTGTGAATGTATATAAAATATCAATTATGTACATCAAAAAACATAGACTATAAGTCAAAAATTGTGAAATCAGACAAAAAAAGGTTATTGTATAGTGATAAATGGTCAAGTTTAGACTAATACAATAATAGTAATAGTGTTTTGTGTGTGTGTTGGAGTCTCACGTCTCACTCTGTTACCTAGGCTGGAGTGCAGTGGCACACTCACAGCTACCCAAGCCTTAACCTGCTGGTCTCCAGTGATCCTTCCAAGTAGTTGGAGCTACAGGTACACACTACCACACATAGCTAATTTTTGATTAATTGTGGAGATGAGGTCTCATCAAGTTTCCCGGGCTGGTCTTGAACCTGTGGGCTCAGGCAATCCAAAAAGTGCTGAGATTACAGGCTGAGCTACTGAGCCTGGCTGTAAGGACCTTTGGTACTCATTTTCAACAACAGACAGATCATCCAGATAGAAAATTAATAAGCAAACATTGGAAATGAACAACACTTTAAACCAAATGCACCTAACAGACACATGTAAAACTGTCCATTCAATAGCCTCAGAATATGCATTTTTCTCAATTGCACATGAAACATTCTTCAAGATAGATCACATGGTAGGGCACAAACCAAGCCTTAATAAATTTAAGAAGATTAAAATCATATCAAGTATTTGTTCCGATTATGATTACATGAAACTAGAAATCAGTACCAGGAACAATTTCAGAAAATTCACAGTTACATGATAAACAATTTTTGCCTAAACAACCAATGGGTCAAAGAAGAAATGAAAAGGGATATTTAAAAATATCCTTAGATAAATGAGATCTCAAATGAACAACTTGATGTTGCTCTTCAAGAAATTAGATAAAGAAGAGCAAACTAAGTTCAAAGTTAGCAGAAGGAAGGAAATAATAAAAATCAAAACAGAGGCCAGGCTCAGTGGCTCAGCCTGTAATCCCAGCACTTTGGGAGACAACCAAGTGGATTGCCTGAGCCTATGTGTTTGAGACCAGCCAGGGCAACTTGGTGAGATCTTGTCTCTACAATAAATAAATAGCCGGGTGTGGTAGCTCATGCCTGTAGTTCTGGCTACTTAGAAGGCTGAGATGGAAGGATTGCCAGAGCCCAGCAGGTCAACACTGGGGTGGTTGTGAGCGTTCCACTGCACTCCAGCCTGGGTGATGGAGTGAGACTCCAACTCAAAAAACAAACAAACAAAAAAATGAAAACAGAAATAAATAATCTAGAGACTAGGAAAATAATATGAAAGATAACACAACTAACAGTTGCTTTTTTGAAATGATAAAATTGACAAGAGTTTAACTGATCAAATAAAAAAGAAGAGTTAAATAAATAAAATCATAAATGAAAAAGGAAGACATCATACCTAATATCATAAAACACAAAATATCTTATGTGGTTTTATGAACAACTATAAACCAATAAATTGGAAAACCTAAAAGAAATGGACAGATTCCTAGATACATACAACCTAGTATGACTAAATTATGAAGATATTAAAAATAAGAACAGACTAATAATGAGGAAGGTGATTATATCAGCATTAAAATAATCCTATCAAAGAATAGCTCAGGGCATGATGACTTCACTGCTGAATTACACAAAACATTTAAAGAATAACTAGTACCTATCTTTCTCAAATTATTCCAAAAAGTGAAAGAAGCAGGAATGATTCCAAACTAAGTTAATGAAGCCTGTATTCACCTGACATTAAAGCCAGATAAGGACACTAAAGAAAAGAACATAAGTGCAAAAATTCTCAACAAAATACAAGCAAACCAAATTCAATACCATGTTAAAAGGAACACTCACCATGATCAAGTGGGCTTTATTCCAGGGATGCAAGGATGGTTAAATATATGCAAATAAATAAATGTGACACATCACATTAATATGTGATCATTTCATTAGATGCATAAGAAGAATTTGATAAAATTCAACATCTATATGTGATAAAAGCTCTCATCAAATTAGGCATAGAAAGAATATGATTCAACACAATGAGGGCTATATCTGACATACAGCTAACATTATATTTATGATAAACAATTGAGTAACTTTTCTCTAAAATTTGGAACAAGAAAAGGATGCCCACTCTTGCTACTATTCTGTTCAACATAGCATTGAAATTCTTGCCAGAGCAATGGGTCCAGAGAAATAAATAAAAAATATCCACATGGAAAAGAATAAGGTGAAATTGGCACTGTTTCCTGATAACACAATCTTAAATATAGAAAACTCTAAAGACTCCAGGAAATAACTATTAGAACTTAAAACAAATACATTAAAGTTGCAGAATATGAAATTGATGTACAATATATGTATCATTTCTATACACTAATAATGATCCAAAAATGAAACTGAGAACAATTCTATTTATAAAAGTTACAAAAAATAAAATGAAATAATATACAGATAATTCTCAACTTGCAATGGTTTGACAGGATTTTTAACTTTGGGATGGGTACCCATACAACCATTCCATTCTGTTTTTCACTTTCAGTAGAGTTTTTGACTAATTATATGATCTTTTCAAACACTATAATAAAACAGGTATGGCTAATGTAAGTGTCCTGAGCACCTTTTACAATAGGCTGAGCTAAGCTATGATGTTTAGCAGTTTAGGTGTATGAGATGCATTTTATTTACTTAAAATATTTTAAACTTGCAATGACTTTATGGGAACATAACCCCATTGTAAGTTGAGGAACATTGATATTTAGAAATAAGTTTAATCAGGGTGATGAAAGTCCTGTACACTGTAAATATAAAACATTAGTGAAATAAATTGAAGAAGACACAAATAAAAAGATATTTTGTGACTATGGATTGGAAGAATTAACATTTTAAAGTTATTCATACTACCCAAAGTGATGTACAACTTTAATTCAATTCTCTTTAAAATGCCAATGTCATTTTTCATAGAAACAAATAATACTAAATGGCCAAAACAATTATTTAAAAAAAGGACAAAACTGTAGGCATCACACTACCTGAATTCAAGTTATTCTACAAAGCTGTAGTAATTAAAATAACATGATACTGGCATGAATGAATAAATATATCCATCTGTGGAACAGGATAGGGAGCTCAGAAATGAACCCAGGTCTGTACAGTCAATTGATTTTCAAAGAAGGTGTCCAGAATACACAATAAGAACAGAATAGTCTCTTCAATAAATGGTGCTGGGAAAGATCACATATACCCATGGAGAAGAATGATAATGGACCCTTATCTCACACTATATATTAAAAAATAAACTGAAGATGGATTAAAAACTTAATTGTAAGACCAGAATCTATAAACCTAGAAGAAAACATAGGTGAAACACAATACTGGTCTGGGCAATAACTTTTTGGATTTAACCTCCAAAGTTCAGGCAACAAAAGCAAAAATATACAAATGAGATTATATTAAACTAAAAAGCTTCTTTAAAGGATAGGAAGCAACTAGTAGTGTGGGGAGACAACTTGTAGATTGGGGAAAATATTTGTAGGCTGTACACTCAGTAAAGGGTTAACATTAAACTATATAAAGAACTCAAACAACCTAGTAGCAAGAAAACATAAAACACACAATTTAAAAGTTTGACAAGGGACCTGAATGGACATTTCTCAAAAGAAGACATATAGATGGCTAACAAATATATGAAAAACTCACCATCACTAGTCATTAAGGAAATGTAAGTTAAAAGCACGAGACATAATATCCTCTATTGGAATGGCTGTTATCAAAAAGAAAAAAAGATAACACATGTTGAAGAGGATGTGGAGAAAAGGAAACTTGTGTACACTGTTGGTGGGAATGTAAATTAGTACAGCCATTATGAAAAATTGTATGTCGTTTTCTCAGAAAACTAAAAATGGAATTATCGTATGACAAAGCTATCTCATTTCCGGGTATTTACCCAAAGGATTTGAAGTCAGTTGGCCAGAGATGTCTGTACTCCCATGTTCAATGTAATTTTATTCACAACAACTAGGTTATGGAATCAACCTAAATGCCTACCAATAAACTGATAAATGGATAAAGAAATTGTGGTACATATATAAAATATGCAGCAGAATACTACTCAGCTTTTAAAAAACAAAAATGATTCTGTTATTTGTGGCAATATGGATGGAATTGGAGAACGTTATGCTACATGAAATAAGTCAAGCATACAAAGACAAATTCTGCATGTTTTCACTTACATGTGCACTCTAAACCAATCAATCTCATAGAAGCAAAGAGCAGAATGGTGGTTACAAAAGCCAAGGGATGGAGGAGATGGTCATCCAAGGGTATGAAAGCTCAATCAGACAGGAGGAATAAGGTGGGATTTTTTTTTTAGCTCTATCACAGTGTGGTGAGTATCGTTAATAATAATGTATTGTCCATGTAAAAACTGCTAAGAGTAAATTTCAAATATTCTCAATACAAAAAGTAATTTAATATCTAAAGTGGTGGATATATTAGCTTGATTTAGTCATTTCACAATGCATTCAAATATTATAATTTCACTGTATGTCTCACAAATATATAATTATAAACTGTCAATTTACAATAAAATTAAAAAAAAGAAAAAAATTTACGAGCCAGCCTTGTATTAAGAAACCTTTTTTGTTTTTGTTTTTTAGTTGATTTTGAAATAGTAAGTGATCTTTTCTCTGTTAATCATTTAAAAAGTATTGTCGTTCTTTTTATTTCCCTTTATGCTGGAAAGCATCCAAATTGTATAATAGCAATTTATGGCCTTTCAAGCTTTGTATGATCCAATTAAATTCTTATGCCCTCTGATTCAAATAATTGTTATTTTGTATTCTGAAGGAAAGGCTTTCAAGTATCACAAAAGAGGGAGGTAAGAAAAAAAGTGATAGAATTAAACAGTAAAACAATTTTTGAAGTGTGAAGAGGACCAGTTATAGCATTAATCTGTTGCAAAACTTGCAACATTTTGAACAGAAGTTTATGCCACCATGAGAAGTCTTTTATGTTAACAGTGTTTCTTTTTCCTGAGCACTCTACACCTTTATGAAAACTTAAAAACTCCCTAACTATATCCAACTGGCAGTTCTTCCCTGTGGCTGAGCCGGGGACTAGAGGAGGAATTTTGTATTATGTGTTAGAACATGTTGACATTATGCAGTATAGGATCATTGCAGACATAACGTAAATTTTGCGGGAGGATGAAATAAGAAGAGAATGGGGGAGATTCTCTATTGTGTGTATGTGTGTCTTTGCTTTTGTTTCTTTTTTCCTTTTTCTTTTTTCTTTCCTTTTTTTAAAGCTTTCTTTTGAAAAGGAGTTCTCACCATTGTCCAAAGGTAGAAGTAATATTCCCATTGGAGAAAATGTGAAGTCTTTGGGTGACATACACTATAAACCTCCCAGATACAGACAAAGGATGAATTGAAAAACATGGTGTACATCAATGTATACTATTATCTTATTTCCCCACAATGTTAAGGAGTTGATACCACAATAATGGTGGCATTCCTTTGAACATTATTTTAGTCTTTTATTAGGGTGAATGAGAATGAAACTCACTTATTTTTTCTGTTCAGCAAACTTTACTGAGATCTAACTATGAGCAAAGTTCTGAACTAAGTACTATAGAGATGCAGTCTCTACTCTTCCTAACAAATGGAGTTTTATGTGAACTTAAACACATTCTTTAGTAAACCATACACAGAAATTTATAGTCATTAAGTTTATTATTATTCTGCGGATCAGTTACTAAAGTATCAAGAAATATAGTGGTACTTTGAAGTTACTGAAATTTTGTACATGTGTTTGCCTATGCACCAAATGATCTCACAGCTTTCCATTTTATGCTTTTTTTTTTTGAGTGGAGGTCTCACTCTGTCACCCAGACTGAAGTACAGTGGCCACTCCCGGCCACCGCAGCCTCGACCTGCTGGGCTCCGGCGATCCTTCCTCCTTAGCCTTCCAAGTAGCTGGAACTACAGGCACGCGCTACCACACCCGGCTAGTTTTTGATTTATTATAGAGATGAGGTCTCACCAAGTTGCCCGGGCAGGTCTCAAACCCGTGGGCTCAGGCAATCCACTCACCTCGGCCTCCCGAAGGCGCGGGATTACAGGCTGAGCCACCGAACCCGGCCATTTTATGCTTTTTTAAAGCATTAATTTCTTCTAACTGTATTATTATATATTCCCTCTTATTTGCTACTACTTTGTGTTAGTTTTAATCCACTGTGTCATTTATCTGACTTCCGTAATGAACTTTTCAGTCTTGCTAATGGAAAGCAAAGCAATTTGCTTAATCACCAGAGTTTTCTGGGGCTCCTCATATAATATAATAAAGGGGTCACCAAACATTTATGCGTACTTTCACAAGCATTTTAGGATTTGCAAGAGGCTTAAGTTTTCTGTTGCATGTTCTTTTTTCTTTTTGTCCTTTGAAAATGGGAAAACCATTCTTAGCTTGCTAGCAGCACAAAAACAGGATATGACCCAAACATGGCACACATTGTATTTGGTTAATCACTAATTATAACATAAAATCAGCAATATTTGAAGATCAAATGACTGTTGTTGAATTCAAGTGATTTCTGCTTATATGCCTCCAATTATAAAATAATGGGGGAAAGTGGGAGATAGACATAGAAAAAGATTGAATGAAATGGCATCTCTTGAAAACAAGAATTCATATATAAATGACAAACAAGATGGATAATATTTCAGCTAAACTTTAATTTATTTCAAAGCTTTGTTTTTAAATAGTAGTAAATGTTAAAGTGAGCTGTATATTATTGATGGTACCCATAAGTTAAGGGTTTTCATTTTCAGAATTATTTTATTCCTAGACTTAATGCTTAAGGGTCTACTGAATAATAACATTCTCCTTTCTTTGTAATGTTTTGTGAAATGACTACCACATGGAATTCTTCAAAATTTTCCTATATTTTGATATAATACATGCAAGAATTCATGTATTTATGATGGCCTTAGAAAAATAATATCTAAGAAGTACTTAAATTTTGTTTTGTTGCAACATTGCCTACTTTCACAGAAATAAATACCATGCCTTACTTTAAAAATATAGCTCTTTAAATGTAGTAAACCACTTAGACTCTTGGCTGGGTTTTGCAACCAAGACAAATAAATCTCCACAGCACTTAGAATACTAAATTTAGCTGACAGCTTGTGGCCTTGATCTGCATTGTAAAAGTTAGCTTACAAATAATTAAAGAAAAAAAAAAAAACTTTTACTGTGAGTAGAAGTGTTAAAGCTCTCTTCCTGAGCATCTTTCTCCATTTCCTACCCCCAAAGGACTTTTTAAGTTATTATTGAAAGACTTAAAATGATGGTTTATTTTAGTTTAATCATCACACTTTTCCTTTGCTCAGCAGTTGTTAAACTTTACAATGGATATGGATCACCTAGAAGATTTTATTAATATGTATATCCCTAAGTCCTTTCCCTATTCCTTAGTCAAGGATTCAATAGTTGTGGAATCTTGCTCATAAATTTGCATTTTTAAAATATTTGTGCCAGTTGTCATGTAGATAATTCATAGCACTGCATTTTGAGAAGCACTCTGATAACCCATATAATGCCTATATTTCTGATCACCGAAATAAAATTAAACTCTTTTTGCTCTAGACATTCATTTCTCTGCAATAACACTTAGGCCTACAGTTGAATGAAACTGTGATCTTGATGGAGGCCGAATCGTATCTGGATTTCAAAATTTGATTTGTGTGTTCTTTCAATATAAGGCTACACATGCCAGCATGTGTCAGCCTCAGACATTTACAAACTTCTTGTAAAAATTGAGCCTGCCTTTGATCCATTCAAAGTTGTTTTTTGTGATGGTGATAGGTAGGGGTCTTGTTTTAATCTTCTGCATGTGGTCAGCCAGTTTTCCCTGCACCATTTGCTGAATAGGTTCTCTTCTCCCCGGTGGTTGATGGTGGAGGCCTAAATGGATCAAAGACCTAAACATAAAATCTCAAACTATAAGAACCTTAGAAAATGCAGGAGACACACTTATGGAAATTAGAACTGGCAACCAATTCTTGATCAAAATCCCAAGGACACATACCATAAGAGATAAGATAGACAAGTGGGACCTCATCAAACTGAAAACCTTCTGCAAAGCAAAAGAAACCATCAAGGGAACAGGGAGATAGCCCACAGAATGGGAAAAAATATTGTCAGCTGTATATATGACAAAGATCTAGGATCTACAAGAAACTCAAACAGGCCAAAAGGAAAAAAGGGGGAAAAAGCCCCATTACAAAGTGAGCAAAAGATATGAATAGTCACTTCTCAAAAGAAGACATATGAGCAGCCAACAAATACGTGAAAAAATGCTCAGTCTCACTAGTAATCAACTAAATGCAAATTCAGACCACACTTAGATACCACCTAACTCCAGTCAGGATGGCCATCATCAAGAACTCAAAAAATAGCAGATGCTGAAGAGGATGTAGTAAAAAGGAAACACTTCTACTCTGTTGGTGGGAGTGTAAATTAACCTCTGTGAAAAACAGTTTGGTGATTCCTAAAAGATCTAAAAATCGACCTTCCATACAACCTCACAATCCCCCTACTGGGAATATACCTGGAGAAACTCAAATCACTCTGTGAAAAAGATACCTGCACTCCATGTTTGTTGCAGCATTATTCACAATAGCAAAAACATGGAACCAATCATGCTGTCCATTGAAAGAGGACTGGATAGAAAAAAAATGTACATATGCATGATGGAATATTATGCGGCCAGAAGGAAGGACAAAATTATGAACTTTTGCAGCAACTGGGATGGACTTAGAGGGTATAATACTGAGTGATCTATCATAGAAACAAAGAACTGGTATCACATGTTCTCACTCATAAGCAGACCCTGAACAACTATCATAATACTATAAGAAAGGAATTGACTGTAGTGGAAAACTTCCCAGGAAGTATGGTGGCACACTTCATCAACAAGGGTGAACAAACGAACATTTGTATACCTAATCCTGAATTGTACTCCACATTGTTAAAATTTAAAAAAGAAAAAAAAATAGGAAATTGAGCCTGCCTTATTTAACTTTGTATCTATTCCTGATGCTCTGTGCTTCATACTTAGCAGGGTCTCAGTAAGTAAAGTGAGGTTCTTGCAAGCACCATTCATTCAGTGGAGTACTATTTGGAACAATAAACATATGGTAGTGATGGTGGGAATTTACCTCTTTCAAGCATGTCTGGATTTAATACTTTTGAATTTCTGCCATTATCAACAAAATCTGCCACTCCTGTAGTTAGTACTTTGTTGAGTGATATTAGGATGAGCTTGTCAAAATGGGAACAAAATGATACTTGCTTGGTGCTGTTACTTGAATGTGGTGTATGAGGAGATATAGTATTCCCCATAGCAACACAGAGTTAAACAGGAATAAAAGGAGCACTTCATGAGTACATAAAAACAAAACAAAACAAAAAAACACCTCTCTGTTGTTAAGCTGGGAAGTACTCTCTATTCTTTTGAATGTGGCTTTAGATTTTCTCCAAGGATCTCAAATAGAAGAAAAGAAAACTTATTTTGTTTCATATTATGTAGGCCTCCTTGAGTGAAGCTGGAAGTCTAAGCTCAGACTCTGTCAGTAGACATGTGATCCTGCCTAAGTTACTGATATCAGAATATTTATATTCTTGGAGATCATACCACTGTATGCTGTTCTTAGGGATCTTTGGATGGTGAATAGGGAAATGCATATAAAAGCACTATACATTTGCATATTATTGACTGGGTCGCTAGCCACTTCATCTCAGAATAATATCTCTTCTGGTTTTGTTATTTATTTGATGAAGGATGCAGAGCTGGAGGTCTCAAATTTTAAATGAGGCGAACTTGAAGGAGTTCACTGAGGAGGTGACCTCTGAGCAAAGAATTAAAGAAAAAAGATACATGGCCAAGTGGAGACAGGGGAAGAACAGTACAAACATAGTATAACAAGTTCTAAGGCCCAGAAGTGAATGTGTGCCTAGTGTTGTTGAAGACAGCAAAGTAACTAGTGTGGCTGAAATGGAATGAGCAAAGAGAGAATAATAAGAGATTAACTTAGTCTCCTTCAGAACAGCCAGGAAAGGGGAGGCAGCGTAGATTCTTTTAAGACGTTTTAGTCCTCATAAAGACTTTGAGCCTGATTAAGATGAGAAGCATTGAAGGGATGTGAGCAAAAGACTGAAGTCCTCTTATTTAAACTTTTTAATTTTCTTTTTAGAGACAGGGTCTTGGTCTCTCACCCAGGCTTTAGTGCAGACGTATGATCATAGCACATCATAACCTCCCATTCCTGGACTCAAGTGATCTTCCTGCCTCAGCCTTTTGAGTAACTAGGACCACAGGCACACACCACCATACCTGGTCTAAATTTTAAAAAGTTACTCTGCTACTATTGAAAATTGATTATAAGGCCAGGCTTGGTGACTCGGCCTGTAATCCCAGCGCTTTGGGAGGCTGAGGTAAGTGGATTGCCTGAGCCCGCGAGTTCAAGACCCGCCTGGGTAATTTGGCAAGACCTCATCTCTACAATAAATCAAAAATTAACCGGGCATGGCAGTGCACACCTGTATTTCCAGCTACTTGGAAGGCTGAGGCGGAAGGATCGCCGGAACCCAGCAGATCGAAGCTGCGGTGGCTGGGAGCGGCTACTGCACTCCAGTCTGAGTGACAGAGTGAGACTCCAACTCAAAAAAAAAATTGATTATAAAGGCATACAAGTGAAATCAAGGAGATCAGTTAGCTTCCTTCATTATTCTGGGTAAGAGAAGATGATAGCTTGGACCTATATGGTCATGATTTAGCTGGAAAGAAGTTAAGATTTTGGATGTTTTTGGAGGTAGGAGTCGTGTGGTTTGGTGATGGAATAAATCTAGAGTGTGAAAGAAAATAGTTCAGGGATTCAGAAAATGGAATTGCCTTTTAAAATTGGGAACACTATTTGAAGAGTAGGATGGGTTAGGAGCAACAAAGATCAATAAATTGTTTGTGATTCTGATTGGGTGATGATAAATATATTTCCATACAAAGATGTCAAAAATTGTTGACTGTACAGCATACAACATTTAGAAAAGAATATGACGGATACACAAGTAATTGGTGTTTTGTTCGTAGCTTATCTGACCCTCAACATCATGTCTTGTTTCCATGATTTGGCATTGAGTAATCTGACATTGAGTGACCAGCTGTTTAACTTTATACTACAAATACTGTCTTTGTATGATATCAAATTTGACAGTCAGTATTAAAAAGCAAGCTATATTTTTAGTGAGAATGAGGATATTACATTTAATTTTTTCCGCACACATTTGTACTAATTTATAATGTGACTACAATTGTTATCATGTACATTGTTGTAATTGGCATGTTTGCTTTTTTTTTTTTACTTTAGAGAATCAATGCACAGATTTTTAATATTAGTAGGGCACAGTTCCACATGTGAACTAGAATCAATATCTAGTGCTCAGTCTAGCTAGCTGAATATTAGAATACAAATCTATTAAAATATTCAAGGGCAGCATTGTATTGTGTATGTATATACAGGGGTGAATCCCCCAAAAGCCAAAGTTTATTGACAAAAAATTGTGTATTTATTCCTACATGTTTAAACTCCAGTCACCTTCCAAGTTCTCTGTATTTGATACAATACCCCTATTGAGATGCTTTTTCCACTGCTCAAAGCAGTTTCTGAACTCATTGATTTTGATGCCTTTTCGTGCTGCTGCCACTTTTTGTCTCACCTCTTCCACACTGGCAAAATGTTTCCCTTTGAGAACTTTTTCCACCTGAGGAATTAAAAAAAAAAAAAGGAAGAAGAAGACGTTTCTTGGGGTGAGATTAGATGGATAGGGAGAGGTGTAGGTAGGTGAATTGCCATGGTGGAAGAACCAGTAACCTGCTGTTTGCCACATCTTAGGCTGCTTATTCTGCAAATTGTGACACAATCCTCTCAAAACTTTGAGATAAAAACTTAAGTTGGCTGTTTGATCTAGAGGAAAAAGTTATGAGTGTACTGCCCAGGGACCCTCCCTCCAATAATAATTCCACTTTTTTTGTGTGCCGCCTCTTATATATATATACATATACATACATGTATAGCACATTATTACATATATGTATACACAAATGCCTATTGGTTATGGATTTATATCAAAGACACTTTTGTGTTGCTAACTCAGTATCAGGGTTTTTTTTTTTTTTGGAAAGATCCCTTCTCACCTTTTCCACCATCCATGTTGTTACTTTGAAAGCTACCATAGTAACACTGGAGAGATCCAGGAGTACATATCTTCCTCTAACCTGACAGTTTTGATACTAGAATTAAAATATAGAAGGTAGTTTCCTTCAAAATTTTTCTATAAGTTAAAAACTAGGGAGTTAAAGACAGCATTTATTTTCACAATATGTCTCAGAGAAGCAGACCAAAAAAAACAACAACAACAAAAAAAGCAACAAAAAAACCAGAGAAACAGACACTAAAATAACCAGAGAAAGAAGGGAAGAGAGGAAAAGATTAAGAACAAAAAGACAGATATGCAAAGTAGAAAAGAAAAATGATGAGGAGTCTTGACAGTATATGATTGGGTTTTTAGTACTCATTT
Organism: Carlito syrichta; assembly: GCF_000164805.1. NCBI lineage: Eukaryota > Metazoa > Chordata > Mammalia > Primates > Tarsiidae > Carlito > Carlito syrichta. The sequence continues at coordinate 161,233 of NW_007233835.1, read as the reverse complement.
CTCCCTAGAATCTGGTTTTTAGTACTCATTCCTGTCTAGAATGTATGCTATACATTCCTATAATTTTATTGTAAATAAGTCAATTTGATTAAGCCAGTTGTCATGATATTTGGAATCAAAATGATTCTTATCTCTGGATGACTGTACACTTGTACAGACTAAAATGAGAATAATCTTTTTCTGACAGCAAATGCATAATTTATTTAACACTTTTCAGATTGTCTGTGTTGGGGAGAAATTTTTCTAGGGTATAATGTAAGAAAAATGTTGCTTCATTTGTTATTTTGTTTGCGTTCTAAGACTTGGTGGAAATCTTTGGCATTGGTTAAAGAAGACACACTTTGAAGAAAGAAAAATTGGCAGTAGTAAATTCTACTGTTGTACTTAGCATCACCATATTATTTCCTCTGTGTTTAAAAGGAAATGAAATACTCTCAACATTTATTGAGGATTGAATGTGCATCAGGTATTGTACACAACACTTATTCTACTTTATCTCATTTTCTTGGCAACAATCTCTAGGGTATTTTTTCTATTTTACAAAAAGAGGAAACTGAAATTTAATTAGGTTTCTTCCCCAATGTCTCACAACTGTTGACTGGAAAGAACATGCAGGATCCCAGTATCCACTGAAATATGCTCCATCATAAACACAGAAATATCCAATAAGTTTTTTTGCACTAATATACTATTGATTGACTATTAATCTAGCCCCAAAACACTATTTTTGGTTACAATTGTTCCCACCACAGCCCAGAAAGATGAAAATTGATGTAGACTGCCAAAACATCAGATTTTGCGTTAATCTTAATAATTCATTCCAATATTTGACAATCTAATATATCCAATATTTAATGACCTTGGAGTCTTCATATATTCTTAATTCCCTAAGGCATATTAGTGGAAATGGAAAAGATTTGGTTGCCATAGTCTAAATAACATTTTTTACATCAATATGACATAAAACAAAACGATGCCATCTGCCTTCCCTAACTAAATGGAATCAGTTTCTTCATTCCTCCAGTGGTCCTGGTTTCTAAGCCCTGTGATTATGGAAATGACTCCCTTGAATCCTCTCCAGGTCTTTATATATCCTGTCAGTTTTGAAATCCAGAGGCTTCAATTTCAACATGGCCACATAATTTATACTGTTCAGCCAGAAATTCAGCTCCCAATGAACTTAATGTCAGGTTCAGCTCAGCTCAATGTGTCGCAATCAGATTTTTGACACTAGAATTTAAAATTCTCAGATAGTCAAAGTGTGGATGGCCTGATTACATTCTAGCTGGGACTAAATTGAGTAATGTCCATTGCCTGGTAAAATGGTATCTTACAGTGCCACTTTACACACACACACACACACACACACACACACACACACACACACACAGAGAGAGAGAGAGAGAGAGAGGAGAGAGAGAGAGAGAGAGAGGAGAGAGAAGGAGATAGATACTTATTACAAGTGTATTTTAATTTTAATTTTGATTTGGTCATATACAAATGTTTAAAAATCACACATTAGGGTAATACAGCAAAACTCTGACATAACACTATGAACAATGTCCAGAAATTTCAAAGTGCATGTCCTTGTAATTACAAAATTAAAATCGATATTTTCAATCACTCTAAGCTTTTGAAAACATAAATTAAATGTAATAAACTTATATATAACACCTATCAGTACAGACTTTCTGATAAACTGAGAAAGTCCCCAAGGATCAAGAAGCAAATCCTTTTTTTTTTTTGAGTTGGAGTCTCACTCTGTCACCCAGACTACAGTGGCCGCTCCCGCACCACAGCCTTGACCTACTGGGCTCCAGCGATCATTCCGCCTCAGCCTTCCAAGTAGCTGGAACTACAGGTGCACGCTACCACGCCTGGCTAATTTTTTGATTTATTGTAGAGATGAGATCTCACGAAGTTGCCCGGGCGGGTCTCGAACCCTCAGACTCAGGCAATCCACTCACCTCAGCCTCCCAAGGCGCGGGATTACAGGCTGAGCCACCGAGCCCAGCCAGCAATTACTTCTAAAGCTTACTTCTCTTTCCTCCAAAATAAGAACTTTAGCCTGTGTTGATTGAGTAAAGGGTCTTATGCAGGACAGAAGACATTCTTCAAATGCATTGTAGTTTATAGACAAATCCCTGATCAATGTATGTACTACATGGGTTTTATTATTGCAGTCATAGTCTTGCTAGGTGAGATATCCCAGACTTCTGTGAATTTTGAAAGAAATTTTTCTCTTTAGTGTATCTGAATTTTGAAGACTGACAACTTTGTCTAGTAAGTTATTGATATAAATTAAATATCTAATAATCAGAAAAAATAGAACAAGTTGACCTATGTCAAACATTCAATGTTAGAATCTTGTCTCTTACATTTGCAAGCACTAAGTGAAATGACACATATCACTATGGTTATTACCTCCTAACAAAGTATAAATTGCTACCAAAACCTTACCCACATTTTCTGACTAATTCAAGCCATCTGTTATGAGTCCACCAGATACTTTTATATTCTGGGTTAATGAGAATTGATGGGTCATTGCATTCCTTTCTTCCTCAAAACTTGAGACTAATAAATATAAGCTTGACAAGGGATTTTTTTTTTTTAAGATGCAGACTTCCTTGAATGGCAACTTTAAAAATATCAATTCTCTGTGCTTTGACTCTTTTTTTTTTTTTTTTTTTTTGAGTGGAGTCTCACTCTGTGTCCAGACTGGAGTGCAGTGGCCGCTCCCAGCCACCGCAGCCTCAACCTGCTGGGCTCCGGCGATCCTTCCGCCTCAGCCTTCCAAGTAGCCGGAACTACAGGCGTGCGCTACCACGCCCGGCTGATTTTTTGATTTATTGTGGAGACGAGGTCTCGCTGCCCAGGCGGGTCTCGAACCCATGGGCTCAGGCAATCCACTCACCTCAGTCTCCCAAAGGCGCGGGATTACAGGCTGAGCCACCAAGCCCGGCTGCTTTGACTCTTTTAGAGCTCAGTACGTATATGACTTAATGCCAATGTCTTATATCATATAACTGCTATTATCAGTGCTTTAAAAATGGTTTAAGTGTAGATAACAGTGGGAAATTCAACATGATGGTGCATTTTTGTCACAAAATGTACCTGAAATTTAAGTCTACTAAGAAATGTCTAAAAACAGATGCGATCTTTATTGCTTAGTGTCTGACAGTCAGTTATTTTGCAATGTTGAATGTGTTTACATTCTTATGTGGTGGACTTATCTGCTTGTCCGTATCAATTGGCACGAACTTCCCAAAGTACAGATTTTAAATCCAATTTTCTCTAGATCACAGTATGAAATTGAATAGGTTAGATTTTTTTTTTCTTTGCCTCTGATATGGTTTGGAAATAATGTTTATGTTAGGCAAAAAGAGAGAAGTATATCAAAGGTCATTGTCTAGGCTTGTAAGTTGTAACTTCATATTTAAAAGAAAAAATAGTTCAGGTGCTCTCCAAGGTATCAGGAGTCACTTGCTTATTGGATACTGGGAAAGCTACCTTTTGACCTTTAATAATGTTTCAGTTCTACTATTCTTAAAACACAACCTATTTATCTACTGCTAAGTGCATTTGGACTTGTCAAAGGAGAATCACAGTCTATAAGGAGATGATAGGAGAACAATCAGATTTAATTCCTTGTTTGACAACAATTATAATAAGAACCTGGAAAAAAGACAACTGAAAAACTACATTAACTCAGGCAAAGCCCAGTAAAAATCAGTCACCTAAAATGCTCCATAATTGATATGATGAGTGCTAGGGACTTACGGATACTTAAGAAATTTATATATGATCAGGAAAATGGAATTCAGTCATTTGTAAGTCATTTGTAATTTCATATTCCTATTGCAATAAATTGTTAACAAATACATGATAAATACCTTTGAAGTTTCTGGGATTCTTACTGGCTCTACATTATCGGTTTATATAATTCTATAGAAAAATAGGGTTTCCAGGGTGAAATTTTAACTAATCTAAGCAGAGCCTAATCTTGAGGTCCTTAAACAGAATTGAAGCCAATAAGTAATAGGATATTAAGATCCGTAATAATTTTGTTTAATGAAACCATAGGTTTTATATGAGCCCCAGTAGATTAGATGTTGTAGATAATTTGGAATAACAGGATTGTTTGCATGTAGGAGGCAGTATCATTCCATAACCATATGCAACAGAGCAATTGGCATTGAACACTGGTAAGTGCCAGGCCTCATGACAGAATTTTAAGACCAATTTTTAGGTTGTACCACAATTATCCTGGAAGTTCTCTATTACCCTTAGTTCTATATTGCATTAACTCTCGGGGTCATTACCTGGGGTTCAGAGGTCAATATAAATTTCAGCCTTTAACTGTAAATTAAATTAGAGTCAAATATACTAATTGGGACCATTATTTTTCCATTAGCTTAGAGCATGTAGACTTTTTTGTTTTGTTTTTTTACTTGTTTGTTTTGTCTCTACTGGTCCTAAGGATTTTCTTTTATGTAAGCCACACTGGTGGCTGAGAAATTAGCATTTTGGACCAATCTTAGTCTCAATCTTTGTCTTCTACCTTGATGTGACTCTTTCCTTCAGTACTTCTCCAAAACTAAGGGAAGTCTTACTATGAGCAACCTACTGCTTTTATAGTAATCCTTTAAGTTGATAGCTTTTATATATTTACAGTTGTGGAACCTAGGTCCAGATATTGGAAGTGACTTAAGGTGGTTACCAGATCACGTACAGTAAAGCAATTAATACTATCCAAGAAAATCTCTCTCCTTGTCCATTGAAAAAGATTTCCAATCTTGGCTTTGGTGCTATCTGCATGGCAACAGAAATGTCTTATAATTTTGAGCCAGGATTTTTTCATCTTTAAAATAATAATATCTAAGAACTTTGCAAGTAGAAGGCTAGACACAAGGTAATACAAATATAATACCAGGCATTTAGAGGTGCTCAATGCAAAATAACTATTTTTGTTCCATTTGTCAGTGTTATCATGACCATATTATATTGTGAATTCTTTGAAGACTTAAAATTTTATATTACTTTTCCCCTTGACTTCCCCCAAGATTTTTATTGCATTTATTTTAACCTTTGAAAACCCCTGGGGGGCTAGGTGTTTTTGCTTTCCTGAATTAGGACTGAAAGTAATTTTTTTTCCTAAAATAATAGGTTTACATGTAGCAGGTAGGTTGTATAAATATGATTGCTATTGCATACCTAGTACATTATAAGACAACTATTTTTATATATTGATTAGGGAACCTAAGCACTTTGGTTTTGATTGAAAAGTCTACTTAATCTACATGTCCAAATAAATTTACATGTTTTCAGTTTGCAGAAGAGAGAGCTGAGTATTGCCATTGGCAGTGAATGTTCTGTGAAATCCTACAGTCTATATGTACTTGCAATGCCTGAAATGATTTAATGTTCTCAAATAAAAATTAGCTTTCAAAGTGGCAAGTGAAATGTCTCCCTTGTTCTAGAAGCAATTTCTTTACTTGGCTACCAGGACCGTCAACTCTGTAGTGGCCAGTTTCAACGGCTACTTCTTTTCATTCTCCTTTGCTCACTTTTCTCTTCTTTTGACTTCCTAATATTGATGTGCTCTAAGGTTAGTACTAGGACCTCTTCCCTTCTCTCCTCTCTTCTTTTGCCTTCTGTTCCCTCTTGCTCCCTTCCCTTCTCTTCTCTTTACTTCCTATAGCTTTTCTTCTTACCTACACTGACTTCTTTTGTGAACACAACTCATTTAAAGAAATCCCAAGTTTATGTTAATGACTCCTAAATACATATTTATAGCTCAAAGTCTCCTTTGAACTCCAGATTTCTAAATTCAGATGCCAATATAAATGTAGTAGTACGAAAATGACTGACCGTACTGGGAAACTATGGTGGGGGGAGGGAGATGGGATTAACAGTAGCAAATATCTGTCTGGGAACGGGGAAACACCCCATATCAACAAGGTGCCTGAATGAAATGCAATTGTATACCTAACCCTTAACTGTACCCCACAACTTCATAATAAATAAATAAATAAATAAATAAATATAGTAGTAAACATCCTACACTTATGACATGAAAACATGAACTTTTAATTTTCTAAGGAAAACAAAACAAAAAACTTTTACTTTATCTACTGTCTATTTCATCTCATTTAATGGCAACTCCACTCTTGGTTTTTTCAGATCAAAATCCTAAGAATCATTCTTGAATCTTCTCTTTCCTTTATACCAACGTCAATACATTTGCAACTCCCACTAGTTGTTTTTGAAAACATGTTCAAATGTTAACCATTTCTCACTATCTCTATTGAACTGGATTATTGTAGCTGCTTCCTGACTGATCTTTCTACTTCCACCTCTGCTTCTTCGCAGCATTTTCTTAAACAGCAACCAGAGTAGTATCTTTCCATTTCAAATCAGCTTAAAATCTTTCAGTTGATCCTTAGTTCTCTCGGGTCAAAAATCAAAATTCTATCATGTCCTATTATCTTTTAGACTTTTTTTTCTGCTTTTCATCCTTTTGTCAGCTCTACTTCGATCTCAGTTACCTGTACTGAGCACACCACCCGCCCGTGGTGTTTGCGCTTCCTGTTACTTTTGCTTGGAATGTTTGATCAGGTATCAGTCTTTCCTCTGAAGACTTTATTCAAATGTTACCTCTCCAATGAGTCCTATACTAACTACTCTATGTAAAATTGTGATTCCTCCCATAAGACTTCTAATATGCCTTAATCTGCTATATTTCTTTTTTTACTATAGTGATGGTTTTCTAATGTATACACAATTTACTACCATGTTATGATTATTGTTGTTTATCTGTATCTCCCATTAACATGTGACTTCTGACAGGAGAAGTCATTTTGTCTTTGTTTACTGGTGAATAAAATTCATATATACCTCCTAATTGAATGAAATAATGACTGTTATATCCTTATACTTCCACAGTCTTTTCTATTACTGACTTCTGATAAGAATGACCATATTTCTTTGAGAGCATGTGTCTACAAGAGTAATCTATTATTGCCCATAGATATATGTCTTAATTGCACTGTGTTGTGGTTTTAAAACAATGAAGAGAGGATTTCCATGTGAAGTGTTTTTTCTTCAAGGTATCATCAGTTGCACTAGAATTGTGCTTTATACATCAAAATTGATACAAGTTCCAAGAAATATGATGATAATGTATATATTCTTAGTTTTAAAAATGAAACTAGTTATAGAATTATAGAGACATGAAGTTGACTACCCAAAAAGGACTTCTGAGATCTAATCCATTTGCTGCATTTATACTGAAACACTGAAGTTCAGAGAATACCAGTTCTTCCAAAAGACGTATATTATGTGCCGACTAATATATTCCAGGCTTTCTCATGGCTTTGAAGTACAAAAGTGAGTGAAATATTTATTCTTTTTTTTAAATTGGATTCTCACCCCTTCACCCAGGCTGGAGTGCAGTGGCATGCTTATGGTCACCCAGTGTCAACCTGCTGGGCTCCAGCAATCCTTCTGCCTCAGCCTTCCCAGTAACTGGAACTACAGGGGCATGCTACCACGCCTGGCTAATTTTTGTTTAGTATATAGATGAGGTCTTGCCAAGTTGTCCAGGTTGTTCTTGCACCCGTGGGCTAAGGCATTCCCCTCCCTTCAGCCTCCAAAAGTGCTGGGATTACAGGCTTGGGCCACCGCCCTGGGAAGCATTTACTCTTACTTTCAAGAAGCTTCTAGTCTTGTAGGTAAGACAGAGAAATAAACATTAATTTCATTGCAGTGAAATTCCATTTTGATAAGAAACATTTGAAGAAACACTGCTTGAGATTTAACCCTGGAAATCTACTGTGAGTCTTCATCACCTAGTTCATTGAAGTAAGATAAAAGGAATCTGGACTTCATAACAAAGAAAATAGAGAAGCAGTCCAGCCACTCCAATATTTGATAATAAACTCCTGGAGAAAAATTCAGCAAAATTCAGTTTTTTGTAAGTCTAAAGGATCTGTTTATTCAAGGAATCATTTATTAATTTTATATTGAGGCCACTCTGTGATAATGTGGCATATTTATTAAATGTTACAAATTTCCTGCTAATTTTATAATATTCTTACTGATTATATTAGTCCATTATAATATTTAGACAAAAGTATGACTGAAAATTCTACTTTGGGTTGTCAAAGTAACACAAACTTAAGAGTTGAATTATTTTCTCACACTTTTTTTACACATTTACCGTTATGAACATATGGAACATGTACTCAGTGAAAGACACGTATTTTATTATGTGTACTCCGTTTTACACATCTCATACAACATGCACTCAGTGACAAAAGTCTCTTTTTTATTTTAAAGATATGGGGTACAGTTCAGGGTTAGGCACTTAAGTTGTCATTGTACAGGTAAAATTTGGGCCTCCTATTTGTCCTTACTTCGCCTGGGTTGGGATCAGGTGTGCTTATTAGTGTTATGTGCTACACCTCCCCTGGCAGTGACCTGCTACTGCCAATCCCTTTCATTTTGTATTATGATAAACATTCAGGGTTCACTTATGAGTGAGAACATGTGATAAGAGTTGAATTCAATTTTCAGTTTGGTTTGTGTGGCTTCCTTAATGTATGTATATTATTTGCATAAAGCAAAGATGTGTATATTTAAAATAACTTCTGGGTTTTGACAAGTTTTCTTAATATTTTCTTGATAAAACTTACTTGAAAATGATAAAGAAGTTGCATAAATTTTATCGGCTATCTCTCTCTCTCTCTGCTAAAGAAGCGAGAAAGAAATAGAGTGTATGCTGCACATCTTACATTTTGAGTTCTATTAAAAACACCTGTTAAGCCGGGCTCGGTGGCTCAGCCTGTAATCACGCACCTTTGGGAGGCTGAGGTGAGTGGATTGCCTGAGCCTGCGGGTTCCAGACCCGCCTGGGCAGGCGAGACCTCATCTCTACAATAAATCAAAAATTAGCCGGGCCTGGTAGTGTGCGCCTGTAATTCCGGCTACTCGGAAGGCTGAGGAGGAAGGATCGTAGGAGCCCAGCAGGGCGAGGCTGCTGTGGCCGGAGCGGCCACCGCACTCCAGTCTGGGCGACGGAGTGGGACTCCAACTCAAACAAACAAACAAACAAACAAATACCACCTGTTTCGAAACCATCATGTCTATCAGAAATAAATCCTAACTCCTGACAAGACTAAGTTCATAGGTTATAAGCTTTTTCTCCTAGTATCTACGGTCAACTCAGACTAATAGTCCGTCTTGTCGCCAGGGGGAATAAAAGGTGATAAAGTATAACTGGATGATGCAGGCAACAAGACGTCAGGAATTAAAAAGTAATAACGTGATCAGTCCATGCAACTGGCGTCTCTCTCTGAAAGTAAAGGTGACTGAATGTAGAGGAATGCTCCAGGTCACATTGGGTTTTATTCTTGTCACATTCACTTCCAGATATGAAACAAGGATTCTTTCCTTCCGCTTAGGTTTCTCATTTTCTTCTGTCCCCTAGGAGCTGGTTCTTGGCCTAGCGGTGGGATAGTTTGTATTCTCCCACACTGACTTTTCCTTCGTATGGCTTCAGTTAAGATTTTTAGGTTCTTCTTCATACTGTTTTCCTAAGTCAGTCAAGAAATAATTATTTTGGAACTATGTTAGGTGTAAGAAGTAGGCTAAGCTTTCAACTTTGAGTGTGAAGTTAGGGCACTGAATCCTTAAGGCAGACTGTAACCAATTCAAGTACACAGGACCCAGCTCTAGAGAGGTTCATGTAATAGATGGTTGGCATTAGAAATACAGTCTAATCCCACAACTTGCAGACTGTACGTCCATGAGTAAATTTCTCTTTGTGACTCATTTTTTTAAAGAATAATTCTGATAAGAAACATTTGTCAAATACTCAGCTCTTGATATGTTAGATTCTCTATTCCTTAAGTAAAAGGAGGACTCAATTTAATGAATCAGTAAATGAGTATTTTTAAAGGTGTATCTTCTCCCTCTAGATAAAGGGAAAAACAATATACTTATTGTTCTTCTTCAATAATTCTCCTTTGGATTGTTATTTTAATAATTCTTCCTGACAATGAAAACAGTTCATCCTAAGAATTCCTCATTACCTTTGAGGAATACATTAAATTTTCTTATAGGAAGTAATGTAGTATACTAGAAAATAAACAAAAAACATGAATGTACTTAGGACTACAAGCCAATATACTTAGATTCTTAACCCTAATTCTGCCATATACTAAGTGACTTAAGTTACCAATATACATGGTATCTCTATGTATCAGTTTGTTCATGTATAAAATTGAAGCAATGGTACTTATTTCACACAGTGATTATGAGAATTAATATATAAACAGCACATGGTGGCTACTCATTTATATGCTGATTTTATCTCCAATTTACTTTCTCTGGAAAAATATCTCTGTCTATCTGACAAGGTTGATGTGCAGATCATAATAAATAAACATATTAAAGTATTTGGAAAACAGTATGCATCTAAGGAATAAGAACAGTGCTACTCATTACTAATGTTTCATTCTCTAACCATTTGTTCATAATCTTTCAAAGGCAAAGGGGCCTTAATTCTTATACTGCTTCTCAAGTTTCCTTATTCTTTTTTCTAATTATTTTATGCTATAGTCATTTTTAATCAATATTTTTTATTTTAAAATTGTGGGGTACAGTTAAGGGTTATGTATACAAATTGCATCGCTCACTGATAAGGGGTGTCTCCCCGTCCCCAGACAGATATGACTACCATTAATCCCACCTCCCTTCCCCTCCCCCCATAGATTCCCACCACTGTCAATCCTTTTCTTATAGTATTACGATAGATGTTCAAGGTCCACTATTTGAGTGAGAATATGTGATACTCAGATCTTTGTTTCTGTGAGAGATCACTCAGTATTATAGACTCTAGTTCCATTTGGGTTGCTGCAAAATTCATGATTTTGTTCTTTTTTATGGCTGCACAGTATTCCATCATGTATATATACCACATTTTTTTAATCCAGTCCTCTTTTGACAGCATGGTTGGTTCCAGGTTCTTGCTATTGTGAACAATGCTGTGATAAACATATGTGTGCAGGTATCTTTTTTATAGAGTGATTTGAGTTCTTCAGGGTATATTCCCAGTAGGGGAGTTGTGTGGTCATATGGGAGGTCGATATTTAGAGCTTTTAGGAATCGCCACAGTGTTTTCCACAGAGGTTGCACTAATAGCATTTCTTTACACCAATAATAAACAAACAGAAACCCAAAAAAAAAACACAATCCCATTCACAATAGCCACAAAAAAAAAAAAGAAATACCTTGGCTATAGTCATTTTATTCACCCCTGGAATTTTCAGGATAGGGACATTCAGCAGCAACTTGAGAGGAACTGGTCTTTCAATCTCAACTTTTTTGTCAAGAATCCTAAGGAACCGTACCAATCACCTTCCTCTGGCCACGTTTTGGAAAGATGCTGAAATGAGGAATACCCTGAAGTTATTTTAAATATATTTTAAATGTATTTCCTTCTATTTATAGATTGTTTATATTAATAGGTCTGTAGACTGAGCTCCAATAGGAACACAAGTGGGATAAAGCTAGTCACTCAAATTGGCTTTGGGCACTTTTAAGTTCTGCTTCAAACAAACATCATGTCTAACAAATTCATACTTAAATTCCCTCAGTGTGACCCTTATGGAGACATGTTAAGGCCTCATAATTGCTCTGTTAAGTGGATATATTTATTTATATTTACATTTATATTTTCTCTTTTTTATGTAGTTATTTCTAATTTGATCAGGAAGAGTGATCATTACTTCTATTTTTATGGAAATTTTATAAATAGTAAAGGTAGATTAAGGTATTACAAATTGAAAAAGGGAGCCCAATGATTTTTTTAAAAGTAGTGTTTGGGTTTTTAACATTAATTAATTCAGAAAATTATAAATTAAGCAGAACAACCTATTGTTTTGTTGCTCGTCGGGCAAACCTTTTAAAAGGTACATTTATAAATACCCTTTTCTTAGGAAGGGTAATATAGTGAAAATTAAAATATTCAGTACAAAACTTGCAATGCCACAGAATTATAATTGTGAATGTTAAACCTCATTGTCCAGTTATTTTAAATATGTAGGAGATTGAAATGAAAGTTTCCTTATGCTTAGGTGTCCTCTGGAATTTGCTTTATTTTGGTTGACATTTTCTTGAAATAGAATTCTAATATTAGGTTTTTCCCCTTGGAAAAGAAGGGATCAAGAGAGATTAGAATTCTCAATTGATTTTAGTGTTCTGATTACTTGGGTTTGAATTAAAATGCTCAGATTATGTTTTTATGTAAACAATTTATTCTTCACTCTTTACCTACCCAAGGCAAAGACATTTTAAGTTAACTCTTAAATTTCTCTCTCAAGTATTAATGTAATTTTAAAAAATCTAGACTCTACTTGTTCATTATTAGGTTAAAATGCATACCATTTCTACTTATTATTTTTGATACACAAAATGACAACTTAACTCCCAAAGACAGTTAAATGACAACTTAACTTCCAAAGAGACAATTTAGCTGTCTTATTCTCTATTTTTAAATTTTGTGTTCTTGAGATAGATAGGTCGCTCATAGATAGGTCACTAGTGTTGTTGAGAAGTAAAGTCCTGAAACTGCACAGAAAATATTTTCTTCTTTCCAGTCATTTCCTGCCCCATCTCAGACCTCTCCATATGAATGAGTAGTTCATAGGCATCTCTACTTGATTTACCTCAAACTAGAATTTGTATTTCTTTCTCTGAACAACTAAACCTAGGGATTATACCAGAACTTAATCTTAGTTTTTTTCTATATTCTCATATCCATCTTCACTGACCCTGTCCTCATTAAGATCCCTAATATCTCAATCATAATATTTTACAAAATTATCCTAACTGGTTACTTTGTCTCTACAGTCATCTGTTTAAAACTAGAATCTAACTATGCCATTCCTTGCTTAAAACTCCTCAGTAGTTTCTCATTCCTGTAGAATATAGTCCTGGTTCCTTAATAGAGCATCTCAGATCCTAAATGAATTTGCACAAACTAGTCAAGAAAAGCAGACACGCTTTGAGGTTTCTGTGTACATCATGATGTTTTTTGTCTCAGTATTTTTGCCAAAATTTTTCCCCTCTGGAAAGGTCACCCTGTACCTGTTTTTTCTTAATTAGCTCCTACTTAGATTTTAAGACTGGGTTCACACATCTATATCTGATGCTTCTTTGGTATATTTCTTTTGCCATCCACAGCTGCTGGAAGTTAGGGTAGGTACCTCCACTGTTTTCTAATACTAATAGTACTTTTCTATATAAATCCTGAACTGTATATCTGTCACTAATTTTTTTTTTACTGTGATGTCTATAAACTCCTTATAAAGAACATATATAATTTGCATCTTTTGTACCTGACACAAAGTAGATGCTAAATAAATTTGACTGGATGAAGATATGGATGTGAATGTTTGTAGGAGTCCTTCAAATGTGTTTTGGATCACATTTAATAATCAATTAGATAGGTTCTAAAAAGAATTTCTGTGCAGATTAGTATATTAAATTAGTAGCAACCCACTATCCTTTTAAATTTCAGAATTCTTCATATTCTTTCAATTAGAACTGTAGAAGCAGGTAAGGAGGGTAGAATGCTGCCTTTCCCCACATAGACTTAAGAGTTTTAATTATCTGAAATATTACTTAGTGATATTCTAATTAGCATGATCCTGTTAGAGTCATATAACATGACAAAATTAGAATTTGTGAATACTAAGGTAGTATTTGTAATAAACATAATTTATTATTGAAAATAACAACATAGTGACAAGGGGGATTCCAAGATGGTGACGGAAAATGCCAGAATGTGTGAGTCTCTGCATACATGAGTGCACAGAGACAAATATGCAGGCAAGTATGTCGGCAAATAGGTGTGCAAGCGTCTGACAGAGTAGGGACACAGTAACAAGTGGCCTGAGTTCTCCTGCTGAGGCAGTTGTCCACCATGGCAACTTGGCCCAGAGGCAGGCACCAACTCTGCAACACTGCCCTGAAAAAAGCAGCAACAATCATCCACTTCTAGCACTGCCCACCACCACAGTCTTTGGCACAAGACTGGACACTGGCAGTGGGACACCAGAGGAACTGATTGCCAGGTTCCAGTTGAGGACAAGGCACAATAACATCCTCACCACCGTATTTGTCCTGGTAACTAGGTGGAGACAGGCTCTGACCTGCCCAAGTGAAAAGCATAGCTACCCCCTCAGACTGAAGGGTGAATTCAGCACCTCTCTGAGGTTGACCACTGCAAACCCAAGGAGGATACCACAGGGGCAGTATCTCCAGGGGGAGAGGCCCGCTGAGGAGACCCAGGCACCCAATCCCCCAGCTGAAACATGTGTGCTCTACAGATGCAACTTGAAATGAAGAACCAAGCCCACAGCAGATGAGTGGTGGTGCATGTCAAAGTGACCCAGCTCCCTTTTCTCTGTGATTTGTGAGATATCTGATCTGAGTGGGGAGCATCCTGATCAGCATACACAGAGAGTGCTGAACATAGGTGGTTCATTTGGGGATGATTCACAGCCTCTCCCTGTCTGCACAGTGAAGAGGGAGACAGATTTAGAACTTGTAAACCCTTCCCCTCTGCCACCAGCCAAGAGCAGCATACTTGGGTCACACCAAGGAACCCGAAGTCTCAGAAACTGCCACAAGAGGGTGATCAAGGATTACAATTTAAAAAAAAAATTTTCCCCGCTTTTTAAATATAGTTTGCAGGGGATGTGTTGTGTATTTTATTTTGTTTTACTCCTTCTCCTTCTTTTTCCACATGGAGTATATTTGAGTGTAAACATATCCACATATATTCAGTTTTTTTCCCCTGCTTTGTTTCTCTATTTGTTTGTTTTTCCTTCTCTTCTTTATTCTCTTCGTTGTCTTTTCTTCTCCCTTCTTCCTTTTGTAGTTCCTTACCTTTCCCTTATGTTATTTTGAACTCAAGGGAGATACATCCATTCCCATTGCATGGATATACTGTGAAGTGATGGGAAGTGGGTCCCTTGTGGGGCTATACACCAATCAGCAAACATTATGATCTGCTGGCAGCTTTCAAATCTTAGCACTCCCCAACACACCTTATTCAAAACTTAAAGCTGCAAAAGGACAACACAGCTCTCCATCCTCAACTCAGCTTCAAAATTGAACAAATATGGGGGCTTTTCCAAATGAAGAATAGGAGTTTGAGGAAAAAGAAGTGAAAACTACTCCCTTTCTCACTGTGCAATAGAAGTAAAGAAAAATTCATCACAAATGAAGATAAATAAGGAAAAAACACAGGCGCTACACAAAGTTCAAAAAGGTTAATGCATGAGAATACAGTTCTCAGAACTCAAACAATGAAGAGTGCCCAGATCAACTGGTCTCATAACAAAATGGAGAGCTCAAGGAATGGCTGGAAAAGATGAATAAGAACCAAGCAAGGCAAGACAAAAACATGAAAGAATTAATTACTGAGATACAAACTATAAAGAATACAGTTTTTATTGTAAAACTGAAATGAAATAAATAATAAACTGACCAGCATAGAAAGCAGAATTAACCAAGCAGAAGAATCTCAGGTCTTGAAGACCAAAATATGGAACTAACCCAATCTGTTATAAAACATTGAAAGGAAGCTTAAAAGATGGAACAAAACCTTAAAGAGATGTACAATTATATTAAAAGCCTGAACTTATGCCTGATTGGTATCCCTGAAGCAGAGAACAGAATGAGAACAGCCTGGAACAAACATTCCATGAGGTCATTCAAGAAAACTTCCCACATCTCATTAGTGATTCCTGTATTCAAATATAAGAGATTTAGAGAAGCCCTGCAAGACATCAAATGAAAAGACTAATTCCTACACCCATGGTACTTGCTTACACGAAGTAGGTATAACAGAAACCATCCTAAAGACAGCAAGAAAGGTCAAACTACCTAACAGGGTAGACCAATTGGAACAGCAAGATTTAGCTACAGAAACACTGGAGCAGGTCAGAAGGGACTGGAATCCAATCTTCTAAGTTCTTAAAGATAAATAATTCCAAACAAGAATTTCCTACCCAGCTAGGCTAAGCTTCATAACGGATGGAGAATTCAAATCTTTCTCAGACATTCAATCCCAAAAAGTTTATGCTGTTTACAGAAAAGCCCTATAAGAGACACTTTAAAAAGGTATTAAGCACAGAAGAAAGAAAGAAAAAAAAAATAGAGAGAGAATGAACACACTCTTCCCAAGAATGCAGGGAAACAGAAAACCAACACAGCATGCATCATGACTACAAGGTTGAAAAAATGCACATATCAGCCCCCAAATCAGAGGAAAACCAACCAACCAATCAACCAATAAACAAACAAAAATGATAACAGAAAATTCTAAAAAGCCTCATGATAGGGATTAACTCTCATATCTCAATAATCAGCCTGAATGTCAATGTACTAAATGCACCACCGAAAAGACATAGGATGGCAAACGGGATTTTTAAAAAATGACCCAATCATATACTGTTTTCAGGAGATTCATCTCACCAGAATGGACACTGAGAGGCTTAAAGTTAGAGTATGGAAAACAAATTTTCTGACTTACAGAACAGAAAAGAAAGCAGGAGATGTGATCTTAATACCAGGCAAAATAACCTTTAAGCTATCAAAAGTTTAAAAAGATATGGAAGAACACTACATAATGATGAAAGGTTGAAACCATCAACAATAAACATTCATCCTAAACACATATGCACCAAGCACAGGAGAACCAGCTTTTATACAATTGCTACTAAGTAAACTAAAAAAAGATATTGACTCTAGCACTATCATAGCTGGGGACTCAAATACTCCACTAACAACCTTAGATAGATCATTGAGGCAAAAAAATCAACAAGGAGATCCAGAACCTCAACTTGATGCTTGACCAAATGTACTTGATTGATATCTACAAAACACTCCACCCAACAATCACAGAATAAACATCCTACTCAAAAGCACATGGAATGTACTCCATGGTAGCCCACATCCTCAGCAATAAATCAAGCATAAACACATTTCATAATATCAAAATACTGACATGGGCCTTCTCAGACCACAGTGGAATAAAAATAAATATCATCACCAACAAAATTCCCCCAAGACCCACCCAGACATGGACACTAAACAGTATGATGCTGGACAACTCCTGAGTTAACATGGAAACCAAAGCAGAAATTAAAAGATTCCTGGAAACAACTGAAAATCGACACATCTTACCAAAACCTCTAGAATAGAAAGAGAGCAAGTTGACACCCTAACAAATCACTTAAGGGAGCTAGAAAGACAAGACCACCCAAACCCTTACTTCATCAGAAGAATGCAGATCACCAAAATAAAAGCTCAAATATGGGACATAGAAGACAAAAATGTCATAGAAAAAATCAGCAAAACAAAAAGTTATTTGAAAGGATAAATAAGATTGATGGACCCCTAGTCAGATTGACCAAGAAAAAGAGAGAAAAAGTCCAGATAAACACAATCAGAAGTTCAAAAGACCAAGTTACAGCTGACCCCAAAGAAATACAAAAGACTTTCAGAGATTACTGTGCACAACAGTATGGAAACAAACTCAAAAAACTAAATATATTGGAGGGCAAGTTTAAAACAAGAAGAAATACAGACCCTAAATAAACCAATAACAACCCAGGAAATTGACTCCATTATAAGAAAACTAACTATACAAAAAAGCCCTGGACCAAATGAATTTCCAGTTGAATTCTACAAAACATACAAGAAGGAGCTGATACCAATCCTACTGAAAGTATTCCAGGCACTCGAGAAAGATGGAACTCTTCCTAAATCATTTTATGAAACTAACATCACACTAATACACAAACCGTGTAAAGAGCCAACAAGAAAGAGAACTGCAGGCCAATATCTCTGATGAATATTGATGCAAAAATTCTCAACAAGATTCTAGCAAATAGGATCCAACAACACATCTCAAAAATCATCTTCCATGACCAAATAGGCTTCATCCCCTGGTTGCAGGACTAGTTGAACATCCAGAAGACCATAAATGTAATTAAATACATCAACACGTAAAAACAAGAACCTTACAATTACGTCATTAGACACAGAAGAAGCTTTTGATAAAATCCAGCATTCCCTCTTGATAAAAAAAACCCTTGAACACCATCTACATAAACCCACAGCCAACATATTGCTAAACAGAAATAAATTGGAAGCATTCACCCTGAAAACCAGTAAAAGACAAGGCTGTCCACTCTTACCCCTCCTGTTCAACATAGTGTTGTAAGTCTTAGCTAGATCAATCAGCTAAGAGAAGGATATCAAGGGTATCTAAATAGGAAGCGGACGTTAAGTTGTCCCTCATTGCTGATAATATGATTCTATACCTTGAAAACCTAAAGAATCTGTCAAAAACCACCTTGCACTGATAAAGGACTTTAGCAATGTCTCAGGGTACAAAATAAATGTGCAAAAGACAGTAGCATACTTATACACCAACCACAAACAGGCAGAGATCCAAATAAAAAGCACAATCCTATTCATAATAACCACAAAAATTTTAAATACCTCAGCATCTTCCTAACCAGAGAAGTGAAAGACCTTTACATTGAAAACTATAAAACACTGCTCAAAGAAATCAAAGACACAAATGGAAAATTATTCCATGCTCATGTATTAGAAGAATCAACATTCTTAAGATGTCCATCCTACCGAAGACAATCTACAGATTCAATGCAGTACCTATTGAATTACCATCATAATTCTTCCCAGACCTGAAAACAACAATACAGAAATTCATATGGAAACATAAAAGACCATGAATAGCCAAAGTAATACTTAGCAAAAGAAATACAGTAGGAGATATCATACTTCCAGACTTTAAGCTTTATTATAAGGCTACAATAATTAAAACAGCCTGGTACTGGTACAAGAACAGGCATATAAACCAATGGAATAGGACAGAGATTCCAAAAGCAAAATCTTATTTCTCAACCAACTCATCTTTGACAAAGTCTCCATTAACAACCACTGTGGAGAGGAGTACTTATTCAGTAAATGATGCTGGGAAAACTGGCTGATCACATGCAGATGAATGCAACAGGACCTTGGTCTGTCACCATAAAACCAACTCTAAGTGAATTAAAGACCTAAACATAAAACCCCAAACTCAGAATCTTAGAAAACGCAAGAGACACCCTTAAGGAAATTGGAATAGGCAACCAATTCCTGGTCAAACCCTCAAAACCCATACGATAAGAGATAACATAGACATGTGGGACACTTCATCACATTGAAAAGCTTCTGCAAAGCAACATAAACCATTAAGAGAGTGGGGAGACAGCCTGCACAATGGAAAGATATTTGCAAACTATATATCTGACAAAGGCCTAATATCTAGGCTCTATAAGGAACACAAACATGCCTAAAGAAAAAAAAAACAGATCTATTAAAAATTGGGCAAAAGATATGCGTAGACAATTCTCAAAAAAAGACATATGAGCAGTCACCAGATACATGAAAATGCTCAGCCTCACTAATCATTAAAGAAATGGGAAAAAATATTTGCCAACTGTGTATCTGACAAAGGCCTAACATCTAGGATCTACAAGGAACCCAAAAGTGCCAAAAGGAAAAAAACAAAAAGCCCCTTTTAAAAGCGGGCAAAAGACATGAATAGGCACTTCTCAGAAGAAGATATATGGGCTGCCAACAGACAGATGAAAAAGTGCTCAGCTTCACTCATCATCAGAAGAATGCAAATCAAAACCATATTGAGATACCACCTAACCACAGTAAGAATGGCCATCACTAATAAACCAAACAAGAACAGTTGCTAGCGAGGGTGTGGAGAAAAAGGAACGCTTCTGCACTGCTGGTGGGAATGCAAACTAGTGCAATCTCTTTGGAAGACAGTGTGGCAATTTCTGAAAGAACTAGAAATTGACCTTCCATATGACCCAGCAATTCCCCTATTGGAATATACCCGGAGGAACTCAAATCATTCTACAAAAAAAGATACTGCACATATATGTTTGTTGCAGCTCTATTCACAATAGCAAAAACATGGAACCAACCATATTGCCCATAGAAGCTGGACTGGATAAAGAAAATGTGGTACATATACACAATGGAATATTATGCAGCCATAAAGAAGGACAAATAAATGAACTTCGCAGCAACTTGGATGGGTTTGGAGTCGATCATATTCAGTGATCTTTCACAGAAACAAAGAACTGAGTACCATATGTTCTCACTCATAAGCGGACCTTGAACAATTATAATACTATAAGAAAGCGTTCGGCAGTAATGGGAAACTGTCAGGGGAGGAAGGGTGGGATTGGCAATTGAGAGAAACTTTTAGGGGAGGGAGGGGCATACCTCATCAACAAGGGTACCTACATAATCAAAGTTTGTATAGCTAACACTGAATTGTACCCTACATCTTTATAATTAAAAAAAAATGCACATTAAAACCACAATGAGATACCATCTAACTATAGTCAGTATGGCCACCATCAGTAACTCAAAAAACGTTAGATGCTGGAGAGGATGCAGGGAAAAGGGAACACTTCCACGCTCCTGGTGGGAATGTAAACTACTACAACCTCTGTGAAAAAACACTGTGGCAATTCTCAAAAGATCTAAAAATTAGCCTTCCATAAAGCTCAGCAATTCCCTTCTGGGAATATACCCAGAGGAACTCAAGTCATTCTATAAAAAATTTGCATGCACATGCATGTTTATTGCACCATTGTTCACAATAGCAAAAACATGGAACTAACTATGCTGTCCATCAAAAGTGGACCAAATAAAAAGAAATGTGGTGCATTTGCATGAGGAAATGCTATGCAGCCATACAAAGGAAAAAATACAGACTTTGCAGCAACTTGCATGGATTTAGAGTCTACCATACTCTGATCTATCAGAAACAAAATGCTGAGTTCCACATGTTCTCACTCATAAGCAGACCCTGAACATTTACCATGATACTATATCAAATGGTTTGACAGTAGCAGAAGGCTGCCAGGGGAGGGAGGGGAGTACACATAACATCAATAAGGGTACCTGATCTCAAACTAGGTTAAGTGGGGTCCAAAGGGAGGCCCAAACTTTACTTGTATGATGACCACTTGTATACCTAATCCTGAATTGTACCCCACATCTTTTAAATAAATAAATAATATAGTGACAATAACAATTCATTATACTCTCATTCTATTCCTGTCTTCCAGGTCAATGCCATTAGTGATCTACAGTCATTTGTGTGTCATCTTTAAATGCCTGGAACAGTGTGCGAGGAGTTCGATATATTGTTGGGTTTGGAAAATGATAGATCTTTGTCCTAAGTTACTTTGAGTAAAGGAAAGTTGAAAAAGAGTTAAATGATACTTGATTATGGACTTCTTATATGATAGAAATTAATAGAGTAGGTGAAACATTGTTTCTCTAGAAGTGAATTCAGTTTGCCTTTTATCTTGCAGCAGGGAACACACACTATTTTTCATGTATAACCCATTGTCTGCAATGTTATATAAAAAGGACCAAAGGAAGTCCAAGTCATTGAATTTTATTAAAGACAACACAGAAATGCAGTTGGGTAATAATTGTCTATGTGAATGTGTGAGATCTGCCTGTAGACCCTTCAGTACAACTGGCTTGTACACACTGTGTTATCATGGACAAGTTACTCAATATCTCTGAGCTTTAGTTCTCTTCAAGAAAGTGATAATAATTCCTTCTGATCAAGATATTACTGTGATAATAACATGGTACTTCAGATAGGAAGTATGCAACAAAGCTCCCAGCACTTAGTGTCACATAAATATCACCTGTTATTAATAATGGGAAAAATCCTTTATAAAAAATAAATGTATTTGTGTTTGATTTTGAATTTTTTTATTGATGCATACTATGTGTACATATTTATGGGGCACATGTAATATTTTGATGTATACATGCAATGTGAAATTATTAAGTTAGAATATAAAGATACCTGTCATCTCAAACATTTATTATTTACTTGTGTTGGGAACATTTCAAATCTTCTCCTCTAGGAATTTAGACATATACATTATATTACTGTTAAACTATGTTCACTCTACTGTGCTTTTGAAGAAGAGAACGTCTTCCATCTACTTAACTGTATGTTTCTACCCATTAACCAACTGCTTTGCATACTCTCTCCCTATATACACCCTTCTCAGACTCTGATGACTCTTATTGTACTCTATACTTCCATGAAATCAACTTTCTTAGCGCTCACATATGAGTGAGAACATGTAGTATTTGTCTTCCTGTGCCTGACTTATTTCACTTAACATGATGGCCCTAGTTCCATTCATGTTACTGCAAATTTCCTTCCTTTTTCTGATGAATGGTATTTGTGTGTGTGTGTGTGTGTGTGTGTGTGTGTGTGTGTGTGTACATATACATACATATATATCTTATTTTCTTTATGCATCCATTGATGGGTATTTAAATTAATTCCATATCTTAACAATTGTGAAAAAATGCAACAGTAAACATGAGGGTACAGGTATCCCTTTGATACACCAATTTCCTTTCCTATCGATAAATATTTACTAGTGATAGTGCTTGATCCTGTGGTGGGAAGTTCATTCTCTCCTCTCTTCAGTGTACTAATCCTGAGCTGTGCTGTCTACCAGGGTAGCCATTAGCCATGTGTAGATATTTAAGTTAATTAAATTAAATTAAGAATCCAATGCTAAATATCAACAGGAGACATATATTTCCAACATTGGTGAAAGTTCTGCTAGTACTGTTCTAAAGTATGACTACAAAATGGCTTATTGTGACATGGAATCTCCTTGTTATATCAATGGCTCATATATATTTTAAAATGGAAATTTCAGTTTCTCATTAGCATATAATTGCTAGCCATAAGCATTCTTTTTAATTTTTTTTTAATTTTAAAAGTGTGAGGTACAATTCAGGGTTAGGCACACAAATGTTCATTATGCAGGTACCCTTATTAATGAAGTGTGTCCCCCCTCCCTTGGCAGATTCCCACTACTGTCAAACTCGCCACCCCCCCCAATACCCCCCGGCAGTTTCCCACTATTGCCAATACTTTTCTTATAGTATTATGACAATTGTTCAAGGTCTGCTTATGAGTGAGAACATGTGGCACTCAGTTCTTTGTTTCTGTGATAGATCACTTAGTATTATAGACTCCAAGTTCATCCCAGTTGCTGTGAAGTTCATAATTTTGTCCTTAATGGCTATATAGTATTCCATCATGTATATGTGTAAGCACTCTTAATAAACAAGTACAAAACTTTGTATCTTATTTAGAGACAATATAGACAAACTGTTACTAACATGGGCAGTGAGCTGTAAGAATTGGATCTTAAAGGGGAGTAGGGTTTGGAGTATGGGTAAGGTAAAGAATGAGCAGAAAATGTTTCAAGAATGAGCGGAAAATGTTTCAAGTGAGTTAAGTCCCAGGACTATGCCTGAGCATGGCCTAATGAGTGTGTGGGTGAATCTCTTCAAAGGAAGTAAATAAAGTGTGTTTAAGATTCAAGGAAGATAAGAGGTAAAGTAGGAGAAGAATACAAAATTATATGTAATAGATGGATAGATATGTAATAAAATATAATACTATATTACTGGCAGCGTCTAGTTATTGGTATCTGGGTGTTTACAACAAAATTCTTGAACTTTTATCTATGCCTGAAATTCTTACAGTAAAATATTTAAAAATTTTCATGTATGCAATAATTTCATCTGTGTACAAGAACATTAAAAAGGAAAGGCAGAAGGAAATGGTTTGGATGGTATTTGTGCTAAGAAAAAATGTTAGGCGTATTTTCGTTGTTGTTTTTATACTTAAGAACATTTGAAAAATAAAGACAAACATGTTTTCATAAAGTTTGGTCTAAATTAATTCCTGACTCAAATATAGAATTATGAAGACTTTGATATTTACTATCTGCATGACTTTGTTTTGTTGTTGTTTTGTTTTGTCTTTGGAGTGGGAGGGGGACAAATAGGTATATGCTACATAAGTATATACATATACATAGATATATACTACATAAGTAGGTTGCATGCTGGGGACACTTGGGCTTCTAATTGGCCTTCTCTTCCCCTGGGTACCCACTGTGTTGTCATGTTATTTGTATGACTTTGAATAAACAGTCTTAAATTATATAAACCTCAGCTTCCTCTTTTAGTAAACTATGATTAACAGTCATGCCAACTTTCTAAGGTTGTCATGAGGACTGAATGTTATGCTACAATAAAGTACACAGAATAAGGCCTAGCACCTGGTAAATGTTGGTGAATATTTAGGAAACTGACATTTTAGAAAATGTTTTTATACAAATAGCTCCCGCCCTACCCCCAGTATTATGTTTGTTTAGTAAATTGTACACTCTTTTATCCCTGAAACCAAATGGCCCATTTTGTTGTTGTTCAATTGTATTTTTTTCCTTAAAACTTGTTAAGAATTTTTAAGAACTTGGAAAAGAGACTCCAAAGTGGCAACAAAAGTTATGGTAGAGAGATAGCAGCTCTCTAGGAGGAAGTCAGAAGTAGTATTAAGTTCTCCACAGAGCACTCTTTGATCCTGCTGGTTTATAGAACAAAACAGACGTCTGTAGCTGTTAGCCTATTAGCGCTCCCTGGGGAGAGAACTTGATCAGGAATAAGAACACTATACAGAAAAGCAAAGCACAGAGAAAGAGGTATCTCTTGAGGTTCAGTGGATGATTTTTGTGCTGTCATTGATTTTTTTACCTTGAACCACGGTTAGAGGTTGTAGAAATTCAGCACAGAACTCTCCATGCCATTGTTTATAGCACCAACTTTCAGACTTTTCATTACAGAAAGCTCATTTTCTCTTTCTGGGCTAAATTTAACACAGAGATGATAAATACCTCCTCTGGGATTGGAGGAGGTCTGAGATTATAAATTGTGGTTTAAATACAATCCTATATTTTCCTTTTCCTGAGTCCAAAGAAAAGGATATGAATGATTCCTTTGATCTATTTACTCCTTTTAATAAACAAGAAGACATAATCATGTGCTATCTTTATGGATTACTTTACAAGGATTCCCTGTTTATGAAGTCCTGAATCAGATATGTCCCAAATTTATAAACTGCTAAAGGGCAGGGATTTGCCTTAGAGTCCTTAATCCCTGCTGGGAACTAGAAAACCTGACTGTCTGTCGGATGAGACAATATGGAAGGAGAAGACAGACCTGTGTACATTGTGGTACTCAGGTTTATTCTTGCCACAGATTGGACTCTTGCTGGGGATAGTATGGTTGTTACATTGTATTGCCATCCAGAAAATTATGCCTATCTCAGTTATTCAAAACTGACAATCTACAGTAGTTTCGTTTGTAGTGTTAGCAACATCAGAATGCTTCTTAGCTAAATTGATCTAAATGAGCATAATCTTTGTCCATCATTTTCTGATTTCATGGTATTTGGTATTTCTTAAAGATAGATATGATTCTTCTTCCATTTCTGTAGACTAGAAGATTTGTAGTGATTGGCATGTAGTGAATATTCAATAATATAATATTTTGGTGAAAAATAAAGTTGTATTGAGTGAAGAATAAATGAATGAATACAGGAATTAATAAATCCATTTCATTTATTTTTTTCAACATTTTCTAGAAATGTTGACGTCCTGATCATTCAGCAACTATTATTTTACATAAAAATATTCCTGGAATGCTGAGCATAGAAGTAATTTTTTTTGGTAATCTATTTATGTTAGATCTGCCTATATATTTTTAGAAATGGAATCATCACCATTTGTAAATGTAATGTGTGCCTACAGCAAAAAAAATAAAATTTAATAATGTCAAAAATTATCAAAATAATATCAAAATATTTTAATGACAGTTACACATCATCATTTACCACTCACAAATGAGCATGTTAATATTTTGGAATACTTGTATACCTTTTTTCTATGCATTACAAACAACATACACATATTTTAAGTGATACAACTATTTAAGAGATGAATTTGCCATTATTCATTTTAATTAATCTATTGATAATCATTTAGGTTGTTTCTAATTGTTTGCTATCTTTTTTTGGGTTGAGGAGGGCACTTTCTTAGGCGTGGCGCCATCCTTTATAATTAAAAGTAAAAATTCCTTTCATAAAATTTCTAAACAAATCTAGGATAGATTCACTAAAGTAGAATTTCTATATACTTTTTTGCTCTACACAGAATATTGCTGTTACTTTTGAGTCTGAGTCTCATGAAAAATCTCATTTGCTTATGCTGAAAATCTTAATACCAACATTAAAGATTTAGAATGCAATTGTTGCAAACACAAAACTTAGCATTCCAACTATCCTTGAAGGAACACTTTTTTATTATCTTTGAGATGTACACTATATTTACTCACATGGTTATTGCCATCACGTAATTGCAACTTTTAGAGTTAGTGTATATTAAAAGTCTGAGCTCTAACATCCAAAATGTCTTTTATGTTTCACTCTGTCTAGATGACATTTATACTTTCTTCTGGACCTTGAAAATTGCCATAAAGCAGTAGCTATTTGCAAATAGTCACAGTAATTCTGTTTGTTGCTATTTAATATTAGATAGAACTAGTCAAGTAGACTAAGTGCTGAATTCTCAGGTTTATCGTTGTGTGTGTGTGTGTGTGTGTGTGTGTGTGTGTGTGTGTGTGTGTGAAAGAGAGAGAGAGAGAGAAGGAGAGAGACAGAGAGATAGAGACAGAGACACACAGAGAGTCACAGAGACAGAAGCAGAGAGAAAGGAGAAAGGAAAGGAGGCAAGGGGCAGGGGAGAATATGAATAAGAGTGAATTAATTCCTTATCTTTTGAGTCATTTTTACTCCCCTGGTTTTCCTACCCAAATGTCTGTTTTTATTATCTTTATTTTGTCCACATCTTCCACTCTTTAATTTACTCCTATTCTTCTATTCCCATCTAACTACAGTATTTGAGTGATTCTAATGTGTGGGTTATTCTAATGTATCTAGATCTCACCTCTGATCTATGTTCTCTTTATCTCAACCAATTTATTTTCCAGTTCTTCCGTCTTCTTTGTTCTCAAGTGACAATAAAATATAATAATAATTTTCCAGAAAGAACTGGGTCTGGTTTTCTTCTTTCTCTCTTCTAATGTTTAGATACTTCTGTTTTTCTTTAGCACCATCCCCACCTCCCCAGTCTCATGGGTTGTTCTTAGTTTCCAACCCTGTGATTTCAAAACCTGTACAACAAACAGACTCAGCAAACCTTGATGACTTGATAAAATTCCACAGATGTCTGATAAACATGAGCAGTCTAAGCAGGGTAATGGGTAATTACAAAAGCCTTGGGGCTTAAGTGGTGAGAAGCACCAAGCTCCACAACAGATTTCTCCAAATGATTTTGTCCCACCGATTTATACCACAAAGCTCTCTCAACGATTATATGGAATGTTGTCCCATCTGACAATTCCTGTTCTTTCCCTTTGCTTCTTGTTTTGATCTCATCTTCCTATTATTGGTTATTTTGAACTGTGTCTTTGAGGTCCTGGCATCATCTCGGGCTGGGTTCTCCTTCTTTGAATAAATTTCCATGGTCAACCTCTCTTTCTCTCTGTCTCTCATTCTCTCAGAGTCAGTCAGTCTTTTTCTTTCTCTCTCTCTCTCTCCCCCTCCCCTTCTCTCCCTCCCCCTAACTCAACTCTCCTCTCCTTTCTCATCTATTGCAGTGCATCTCACAGCAGTTTAACTTGTCTAAGGAGTAAAGCATAGGTAAATAATATATGGATAAAGGGGCCTCATTGTACTATAAAGGAAGGGAGAGGCAATTCTTGGGGAGCTACATATACTGATAGATACAACTTGGCATTTTTAAAGACATTCTCCTCACATTGGAGAGGCTGTAGACAGTCTACCCATAGTTGTACAGACAAAATGACTTAGTTACATATTAATATAAACACTATGAAGGAAAGAGATAGGATTCTCTAACTCATGGCTTGGAAAATGATGGTTCCTGGACTCAATCTGGCCTGCTATTTATTTTTATAAATAAAGTTTTATTGAAACATTAAAAAAAATGTTGTCACTCCTCCCTCCAGTACCTCAAAGTATCTTTCTAGACTCCCTCTACTGCCATTTCAAACTCACTTTGCTGTTATTATATTACCCCTTGCTTCTATTGTCTGAATTGATGTGTCATCTTTTTGTATGGATCCTCTGGATAGATGATTTGTTCACAATTAAAGTTTGGTTCTTTGTTACAGGGTCACCATTAGATATTGTCTTTAGTTTACCTCAGCTTCACATTCTACCCACTGAGGTCAATACCATTAAAATACTTAGACACAGTTGTAGGTCCCAGAATCCAATTCATGATTAGAACTCATCCAGTTAACCACACAGTGAGTTCAGATAGTTTGTGACATGGGCCTCAATGTACTTTTTTTGCTACTATAAATGCATCAAATAAAAAAATAATTAGCAATTAGCAATGGAGGAGCATCATTAAGAATTTAGACTTTGGAATAGGACAAACACCTAGATCTGATTGCAATATCTTTCATTTAAAAGCAGAGTGACTTTTAGAAAGTATATGAAACTAGTCTGAGTTTGAGTTCTTTCATTAATAAAATGGGCATGATAACAGCACCAACCTCACAGGCTTATGGTAGGA
Source organism: Carlito syrichta (assembly GCF_000164805.1). Classification (NCBI taxonomy): domain Eukaryota; kingdom Metazoa; phylum Chordata; class Mammalia; order Primates; family Tarsiidae; genus Carlito; species Carlito syrichta. The sequence goes on along the minus strand of NW_007233835.1, from coordinate 132,542 downwards.
ATTGAGACTCTATAAGTAAAGAACTTAGTGCATTGCCTAGATCATAAGAGTGCTTAATAAATGATCCTCATCATCTTTATTTTAGCAGTAAATAAAATTCTAGGGCAAGGTGATCTATAAATGTATTTTCTACTAAACGTATAAATCTTTAGGTAAATTTTATTTTCCCAGATCTGCCTCTTTTATGATGGTTTCGGTGCTATTGAATAAAGTGATATAAACAATAAAAACAACAAAAACATGAATACGTTTTTCAAGTCCTGAAAATGGAAGCCACTGAACTTGTATATATTCAGAGTTTGTATTCAGAGATTGGGGATATTGGGAGACTCATAAGTACGGACTTTATTACTGCCACCTGGAATTATGAAGCCTCACCTGTGAGAGGTAGACAATAGTCAAACAAGAATCATAAAGTTTAGGAGAATCTAGGGAATGCTGTACTAAATGGAGGAACATATCCATAAAATAAAGCATTAATGTTCTTTTCAAGCACATCCATTTCATCCTGGTTCTCCTCCAAGGTAAAGCCTTCTAATTCTTCCAAATTTCACCTACACAAGTTTTGTATTTTTCAACTTGGCATTGCACTACACAGGGGGGCTGTAGCTAATTCCTGTGATCCTCCTTACCTTTCCTGATCTTTCCAAAAGAAAATTTCCCCTTTCACTCACTGACCTAAAAATGAAATGGTGATAAGTAAATAGTACCTCCCAGGGATTGCCTTACACACACAGTGTTCTAATGCAATGCTTACTGCATCCAAAGAGTCTAAGTCATAGGCCATTCCCCATGGCCCTCAACCACCAAACTCCTGAATATGCTGAGTTCAAACACCCGGGTTACAGAGGCAGATAGAGCTATTTTAGAAGACAATTCCCTGTGCTGCCACTTGGTCCTTGTATATTAAACAGCTTATATGCTTGGAATTGCAGAATCTTGGAGTCATAAGGGGTTATAGCAAGCATCAAGTTCAGCATTTCCTAAACTATGTTCCAGAGTAATGACATAATCCCAAAAGGTGGCAAGATGAAACAAAGAGGAGGGAATTCTATGGTCAAACACTTTCTTTTATTGTGAGTTTTACAGAATCATTACTATGTTAAGGAGATTGGGTGGGGAGGGGAAGAGGGAAGGAGGGAGAAAGAAAAAGAAAGAAAGAAAATAAATGGAAGGAAAAGGTAGGAGACAAAGGATGGAGGGAGAAAAGGAGGGACAGCGGAAGGGAGGAGAACATTTCCCTGACTGTAGCGTACAAGCATTATGTAGAATAGTTTAGAAAATACCAGTATAGTTCCACCACTTCATTTTACAGATAAAGAAATAGTACCACTGTCAAGACAAAACCCTCTCACTTTAGTAAAAAATCAGAGTTCAGTTTTGAATTATTTAAAATTTACCTGGATTGGCAAGAGCATATGGAGAGCTCATCTTTTTATTTGGCATCATAACATACAGCTGGTGCCGGTCTTTCATTCTCCCTGCTCCTGTTGTTTCCCTTCTCCATCCAGTGCCACAAAAAGCCTCATACAGCTTGTCCTTCCCCCAAGGATACCTGTGGCTGAGTTTTCTTTTGCTTCCATAATGGTGACTAGCAGCCCAGAATTCCCACTTTCATGCTATGGGCTGATCTGACACCTAATATTGACTAACCCCACATCTTCATCTCATTCAATGTGAATGCTAATAGTGATACACAGATAGCAACATAGATCACTTCATGTTTTAACTTTTTTTTTTCACTTACAATGAATATAGCATTCTGTCTTTCCTTGTATTTCACAGTGATAATGCAAAGGTTTAGGAATTAGTTATTTGTAATTTTATGTTTACACACAGAGTGGTTCTTTACTGTGTTTCCTTTTAAGAGGCTGGACATACCAAATGTATCATAAAGAGGATCAATGGAAATTCAGATTAGAGAGAATTAATGCTTTCTTAATCTCAAACACAAGAAATTATGCACTATTATGCCTAGAAGGAAAATTATATGTTAAATTCTCCTGAGAATTTTGTTTCTTTAACCTTACCAGGTTGTGTGTATAGTCAAAAGTAAAATCATTGACAATACATCTTTCACTTAGCCTGAAAAGCATGATGACCCAGTAGATACCGAGTGCCAGATCTCACTCTGATGCACCAAGACTCCCTCCGTACTGCAGATGCCTAGATCTGTCGACTTCTTCCACTGCAGAGCACCCCTCAGCACCTCCATCAAAAGTCAGTGTGGCTTTCAGATTATGGCAGAAGGGAAGGACAATCTTTTCCTACTACTCACACAAGCACACACCCACATGTATCCATAGGAAACCAATCTCTTAGAAGAGGGAAAATAATATCTTGGCAATTGTGATTCCTTGAAAACTATGCCAAAACAAAGGTTTTTGTTTGTTTTGCTTTCCTTTTTTTTCCCCTTTGCAATAGTATGCGCTCATTCTCTTTTTCCTTCTGTCTGACTCTGTTTATCAGCCTCTTCATCTCTCTCTATTGGCTTTTGTGTCCCCATAAAACACACTCTCTCTTTCTTTCATTTTGCCTCTCCGACTCTGTTTCTTGGTCTTTTATCTCCCTCCTTTCACACTTTCCTCTTCCTCTCCATAGATGTGTCTGTCTTCTAATCTCTATTTCTTTTTGTCTGTCACTTTGTATGTCTTTCTCTGTTTTTTTCTCTCTTTCCCTCCCTCTTTTGCCTGTTTCCTCAGCTGATTCAGAATTCTTGACATTGGATGGGCAAGAGTTATTGAGTCCTAGGTGGAGGGTAAAAAATGGTGCTAACAAGAAATGATCTTTAGGATCACAGATAGGTAAGGCCATTTTTCCTCATCCCACCCTAATTATTTCAATCTTAGCCTAAATCCACCATAGTGATGTCACTAAGGGTGGAAAGGGGTATCGCGTCATAGCCTAAAAGAGGATTATTTATACTCAAATTCTTATACATACGTTACTTTTTTAAAGTCAATAATTGATAGTGATTCTCAGGATTCTTTTCCTTGGACTATAGAGTTCCCAAAATCCTTTTGAGAGATCAGCTGGGTGAAACTATTTTCAAAATAAAACTAAGGTATTATTTGTCTTTTTCATTGTATTGACAATTTTTTCTGATGGTGCAAAGTCAGTGGAAAATAAAATTACTTAAGTCTTAGTATAATTCAAGGTGGTAACACCAAACTGTTATTAGCAGTCATTTTATTTCCAACCATCATTTATTAAAGAAAACAAACAGTGTGCCTGTAGCTCCAGCTACTTGGAAGGCTGAGACAGAAGGATTGCCTGAGCCCAGCAAGTTGAGGCTGTGGTGGCTGTGAGCATGCCACTGCACTTCAACCTGGGCAGCTTAGTGAGACTCCAACTCACACAAACAAACAAAAAACAAAAACCAATTTACCTAACAATGTCTTTGATGAAGTAGTAAGATTATTATTCTTTATAAACTGTCCTCTGAATAAACATTTTCTTAATATTCTGTGTGTTGAAATGTGAAGCATAAAACACTTTTGCAGCAAGTATGATGTTGTCTTGAGCAAAAGTACTTGTGTGATTGTTTGAACTGAAAACAGAACTAGCCACTTTTTCAAGTAACACCATTTTAACATGAAAATATGACTAGTAGTCAAACTAAAGTGATTGTGACTTTGGTATTTGACATATATTTCTCAAAAATAAATGAAAGGACGTTGTTACTTCAAGGAAAGCAAGTATTTTGTATTTGTAGCTGTTGCCAATAATCAAATTTGAGCTTTTAAATGAAAATAAAAATATTTGTATGCCATCATAAGCTTTATAATGTCACAATACTTAAAAAAATTTGATAAAGTTGCTGATGATATTAACACATTTTATATTTTTGGTATTGAATATCTGAAAATCGTTTGAAGATGTGTATAATTTGGTGAACAAATATTTGACAGATGACCATTGCATGATGAGAAAGCATACATGGATAAAACATCCATTAAAAATAAGAGATACACCAGTGAATTTTGATATGACAATATAATGTTATTTAGTGTGGTTTTAGATTTTACATTGAAACTAATATTTCATAAACTATTTTTTTTGTGTGTGTGTGTGTTGGAGTCTCACTCTATCGCCCAGACTGGAGTGCAGTGGCTGCTCCCGGCCACCGCAGCCTCCCCTGCTGGGCTCCGGCCTTCCTTCCGCCTCAGTCTTCCGAGTAGCTGGAATTACAGGCATGCACTACCACGACCGGCTGATTTTTTTTTTTGATTTATTGTAGAGATGAGGTCTCGCTGCCCAGGCGGGTCTCGAACCCGCCGGCTCGGGCAATCCACTCACCTCAGCCTCCCAAAGGCACGGGATTACAGGCTGAGCCACCGAGCCCGGCTTCCATAAACTATTTTTTATAAAACACTGCTGTGCTATCAAGAATATCTACAATAATTTAAAAGCACTGAAAATCTTTTTCTCTTTTCCAAATACTATACATCAGACTGGGTTTTTTTTATATGTTTCAATCAAAATAGCATACCACACAGGTTGAATGTGGATAAAATCGGACTATATTCTATTAATCCATATTTTAGGGAAATTTACCAAAACATGTAGAACAGTATCACTCTTCTTCCCAAATCTTTTGTTTGGGAAAACATAATTATCTTTCATAAAAAATATGTTATTTATGTTATCATGTTGTGGATAAGCCATGACAATATTATAAATTTTCTCAGCTTTCAATCCTAATATGATAAATATAAATAGATATAATGTATACAAATGAATTCTCTTCATTTGAAGGAATGTAAATGAACCCTGGTTCCAAAATGAGAACTGATTTAAGACAACTTCTGATCTTCTCCTATCTATATACCTTAGTTCAGGCTCCCAGAAAAAAAATCTGAGTATTAATGATACTCAAAGAATGACAAAGAATCTTAGTATTAATAACAAATGTTCATGGTAATTGACCTTCCATATGACCCAGGAATCCCCCTATTGGAAATATACCCAGAGGAACTCAAATAGTTCTACAAAAAAAATACCTGCAGATACATATTTGTTGCAGCTCTACTCACAATAGCAAAAACATGGAACCAACCGTGCTGCTCATCAAAGCTGAACTGGATAAAAAAACAGTGGTACATATTCACAATGGAATATTATGCAACCATAAAGAAGGACAAACATATGGACTTCACAGCAACTTGGATGGATTTAGAGTCTATCATATTCAGCGATCTATCACAGAAACAAAGAACAGAGTACCATAAATTATTACTCATAAGTGGATCTTGAACAATCATAATAAGAAAGGAATTGGGAGTAGTGGGAAACTGCTGGGGAGGAGGGGTAGGATTGGCAGTTGAAGGAAACTGCCAGGGGATGGAGGGGCACACCTCATCAACAAGGGTACCTGCATAATGAACATTTGTTTACCTAACTCTGAATTGTGCCCCACATCTTTAAAATAAAGGGAAAAAGAAGGTCACAAAAACCCCATAATAACAAACATTCAGTTCAATAGTGTCTCTATTTTACTTTGAATTGATAGTCTTGACCAGTCTTATGTACACTAGTCTTCACTCTTACAGAATGAGTAACTTCCTCAGCAGTATTCGTTTATGGCCAGTCATTGTTTACCCAGTGATGATGCTGGCAAAGTTATTTGTCCACTGGATAAACATTTCGATACTTATTTGTGCCATCTCCTTGGCATTATGCATACATTTTAGTCTTTAAAAGAGTATTGTGAAGGTAGTAATTTGAATGTTATCAGTAATTTATTGCTGCATAACAAACCATTCCCAAATTTAGTTACTTGAAACAAGTACCATTTTATGTGCTTATAATTCTGTGGGTGGGCACTTTGCTCTGGGCTCAGCTTTGAGGCACTTTTGCTCATCTCTCCTGGGTCATTCATGCAGCAAGATGTCCACTGGAAGTTCCACTGAGTCCAGATGTTCTAAGATAGCCACTTCTACATCTGGCAGTCAGTGCTGCCTACTGGGTGGGTCATATATCTCTGAAAGTCTTATGTGATTTCATCCTGTGGTGTCAGAAGAGTGCCAAGAGGACAAAAGCAGAAGATGCAATTTTGTGTAGGTTCTAAGCTCAGAAGTCAAAATCTTCTTTGTTCTATTGGACAAACAAGCCACTAGCAAGCCTAGGCTTAAGGGAGAAACAAACTACCTCTGAAAGATGAAAATGGCAAAGTCACATTGCAAAGACAGTATGCACCAAGATGGCAGGGATTACTGCAGCATTTTGAAATCTGTGTATCACAGTGTCTTTAGAACCATTTATAGATAAAGAAACAAGAAATAGAGCAGCTGTAAAGTGGTGGTGTAGAAATTTGCACAATGGTCTTTCTATTGCCAAAACATGTACTTTTAAGCAATGAAGTATTTAGATAGATATTGAACCCATTATTTTAACCTCAGGAGTAAGCTCAGATGAGGCTTTTGTTCTCCCACCATCTTTATTTCTTTCCTATACCAAACTGTCACTGAATGTCTGATATCTTTGCTGCCACCTTCTATATGGCTCTCCATGTCCTAATATATACCCACATACTTCCCTGATAAATGTTTTTAAGAACTATTGTCAGAGACCCTTGGAGTAGACCAAATATTTTAAAGTCTTGAGACATACATTAAGAGTTATCAAAAAAAACATACCAAAATCTTCTAAGGCATTGAGCAACATGGCATGCAAGAGAGAGAGGAATCTCCTTCTCATCATAGCAACAAGGAAGAAATGAGCTTGTTTGGGGACTCAACTGGACTGTGTTCATATCATAGCTCTAGCACTTACAAGATGTCTAAAATATGACATGTAATTTAATCTCAATCTCAATTCTCTAACCATGAAATAGATCTAATGATCTATTTTCAAATTTGTATGAATATTAAATACAATAATATTTGTAAAGGTAATAATACATTATAGAAACTCAATACATGTTATTACTCCTTTTATTAATATAAATAATTGTAGCAGCCACACCTGTTTCTTGGGGTTTTTTGGAGATTAAATAGCAAAATCTTAAGTACCTCTAAACTTTTCCTCTTCTCCTTTTGCTCTCCACCTCCAACCTAAGAATAAACTGTAAATTATATAGCAGGATCCAGTCGGAAAAAGAGGATCCACATCTTTTATTATTCTAAAGAAATTTTAACGGAAGGAGTAAACTAGGCCCCTAAAATTATACAAAGATGGTAGCCATAGGAAGCTGCTTCGCCCTTAAGGCTTGGTGAACAAAATGAAGGACTGGGGTGCTGGGTGCTTAGTGAAGGTACCCTGCGGATCTTCATTCTATACTTCTTGGAGATGAGGCTGTGTAGCTAGTGTTGGCATCTCAGGAGGTCACAGGAGAGGCTTTAGGGAGCTTACACTCAAGAACTCTTAGGAGGGGAGGTGAGCAACTGGGGGATGGCACCTCTGAGAGGGCAGAATGAGCCGATTCTGGAAGGGCTTGAAAAATCTGTAGACAGAAACTGACAGCCGTTGACAGGGTAAAGCATGCTTGCTAAGGCAATATTGACAGTCAGAAAACGGAAAGAATAAACTGCTCGTTTCCTTTTATTTTACCCCCTAGCTTCTCTCTAGTGTTCCCCATTTCAGAACCTAAGATGAAATCAGCTGGCAAAAGAGAAAAGTGGTGTACAGAGTCCTGACCCCCAAATCTCAAAGCAGAATATAGAAGTGTAGGCTTGGGACTAAGAGACAGTAGCTTAAACACGCAAAATTATTACCTAGCTTCTATTGAAAGGGAAAATTGAGCAACCTTCTTTATTTAAAATCTGTACCTGAAGTGAACCTGCAAGAGGACTTGAGGTGCTAATATTATTTAATAGATCCAGTGGACTCATTTTCATATCAAATTTTTGGGAACAGCAATCCACTTGTGCCATCTAATACAATTGTAATTACTGTTAAAGCAGCAATAGAACCAGGAAGCCACTAGAAGAGCGAAACAATAGAATTTTTTCTAAAGTGACTAAAGTTCTTCACAAGATGGCAAGTCTCCTTAAGCCTGAGATATTTTACACAATCAGGTGTTCAGTGTTTTCAATACTGTGATTTGCGTAACCAGTATTTTATTTAATTATTTTATAGAAGATTCTATTATAATTAAACCTAAATCGCTATTAAAGAATATGGACCTAGGCTGATGAATAAGGTTGATTTCATTGTATTTTACGATTGCAGTGTCATTTTTTTGTGGTAAATTTGACTTTTAAGTGGTGTGTGTGCACATATGTGTGTGTCCATGTGGGTGTAAGAGAGGGAGAAATGCATCTAAGAATAACCCTTAAAATTGCTCAATTTTTGCAACAGAGCACAATACCTGGCAAATTTATGAATGAGATTTCAGTTTGCAAAATTGTCAAGGCTAAAATATATATGTACAGAGTAACATTTTTCATAATTAGTGATAATTGGCATAGAGAAATGTGTTTTAGTACCATATAATGGTTTTATTTTATTCATTTAACTTTTAGAAGAACATACACAAACATATTAAAAAGAAAAAAGTTACGTATTCAAATCATTTTTTATCTATCACATTAACTATAACTTGATTGCTGTGCTGTCATACATTCTCTTATCATTTATATGCTATTTCTGAAATTGACTTCATTTATTTTGACACAAATTGACTGAGAATACCCAGTTTGATATGAAAGTTGTTTTACATTTAATTATTATTTTTCAGTATCTATTTAAGAATACTCACTGATTTAAAAAACACAGAATAAAATACATTATCTGAAAATGCAAGTAATAGTGTCATCAGAGATGTGTATATCATATTGGATGTGTAGCTTGGAAATACGTGTTAAAACAAAAACAGCCAGATAGAAAATGATATAAGGAATTTTAGATGAGAGCACTATTGGAAAGAGCTGATTTTTTTTTACTTTTCATATTCTCAAGAGTTTTTGCTTTATTTCATGTAGGAAATCCACTGGAGATGGTTTCAAGATGTAGAATTCATCCATGTGAAATATCCCAAATGAAGTTGGAACATCCATGTTGAAATAGCTTCATGTTGTGGTAAGAGGAAATCATTCTTAATATGTTCATCCTTGGAGAATGTGATGAGAAGTATATGTATACAAATATTTATATATATATATTATATATAATATATTATATATATTTTATATATATATATACACAAACATATATACATGGTTTTTATTTATGAACACGTATTGTAGTGAAAATTACAGAGGTTTTTAACCCAGTACATGAATTAGAAATTTTTTAAACTGTTTATTATTTTGCAATTATTATTTTCTGACTCCTGTAGGACACAATAGCATTCTCAGATTTGTTACCAATTTCCTACTATGTGTATACATTATTTATGTTAGTCAATAAGTTTTCATAACAGTACTAGGAGATAGGTATCATCACTCATACTGTAAAGACGTGAAAACAGAAGTTTAGATAAATTAAAACCTCATCCAGTGTCATGCAGCTAGTAAATGGCTTGAGTGATATGATTGTAGGCTCTACTGTACTGCTGCCATGATGTCTCTAGCATTTGTGATAGGGGTGAGGAGCCAAAAAATTGGGTTGAGGGCAAGATCCTCAAGTTTTAACCTGCAATTTAGAAAAAAGTCATAATTGCCTTCTCTCAGATAGAAACTTAAAGTGAAGGAATTTTCTTTCTGTTTCGCTTCCCTTGAAGAGAGAAAGATTTCTGTAAGTTATTGACTAGTTACATAGATAAGGGTGTTTCAGAGAAATTGAAAGTTATAAAATTACTGACATATGAAAATTTATGGTATAATCTGCTTATGCATGTTTGCCACAAAATGAAAATGTATAGTCTTACTTTATACAAAATACCCTGTCGTGGCCAATGACATGGTTTAATAGAACTAGTATTAATCTTTTCTTTTTGGCTAACTGGTATAAAACCTTTAGCAAGTAACTTAAGTCAAATTTCCCTTTTCTATTACTTGTGCCATGAGATTGTTGCAATACTCCATTGAAATAAGAGATAATATATGCAAAGCACCTATCATTCTACCTGGCATACAGTAAATATTCAATAAATATAAATTTATTAAAATATAATATTGCTATTATAGCTCTATCCTTGAAGATTTGTGATTAAAGGTGTGTACCTGAAAGATTTTTCTCTATTCAACATTATGGAAAGTTCTGCTAGAGTATATATACTTTATGTAGAAGATATTTATTTGGGACAATTGCAGATTACTAACTGAAACCATTAGAATCTCAGTAAATTTTGGGAACATTAGCTTTAAAAAGGCAGCACACAGTTTCTTTTGTTTTTGAGATTCAGCAGTGTCATTGGATTTTGTTGATCCAGCCCTCTTACTGGAACAATTTCAAACAAATCTATCCTAGTAATCGCAAGCCAGATACCATTCTGTCTCTGTGACTCAGAATTTCTTGAGTTATTCAGTAGTGATGTGTTGTAGGGCTGTACAGCATTCTCTAATGGCAGTCATGCTTACAGAGTCTTGCTTCTATATTGGTAATAAACAGTAACATTTCTGTGGGAGCAGATAGCATGCCTGCAGTTGAAGATTACATTTTTACTTTCTATTTTACAAAATGGGAAGAAGAAAAGCAGACTTTCAATGGGAGTTTCAGAGGAGAAGTCTTCATTATCCTTATGTTTCAGCATGTGTTTTCACTTTTTTATTGAGGAATAAGAGTTTATAAAATTAGTGAATGCAATGAAGACATTAGGTTAGAATCTCCAATATAAGTAGACAAAGGCTCCCCGGAGCACTACGGGAAGGGAATCTGGACAATTCTTTACTAAAGCAATTTTCAACTAATTTTTATTCTGAAAACACCTGTATTAATGTCCATGTCCCTCCAATTCTATATTACTTTTTTTAAAAAAAGTTTTAAAACAAAGTTTATTAGATAAAGAAAAAGGAGAGATGCCAGAGCTGGCATGGGCAAGAAAACCCTATATTACTTTTTAATTTGAGTCTTGAAATTGGGTCAGAAGCTCCTAAGCAAACATCCCCAAGTTCCCACTTTACACACTTTACATCCAGCTTTAGATTGAGTCTAAAAGTTTGTAAGGAATAGAATTTCTTTTGTGTAGTGACATATTTATCCTTGCTTGTTCACTGTAATAACCCTAATTTGCTCTGTCTTACTCTAAGACAATGATCAAATTACTTAACATCTTTTAGTCTCAGAATTCTCATTGTAATAATAGGTGTAATATGAGGATGATACATATTGCTTACATTTTAAGAATTACAAAAGAATATGTGTAAATCACCTACTGCTTAGAACATTGCTGATGATTTTATATGGTAACTATATATCTAAGTCTGCTGATATGTTTGATAACATGAAAATCCTCCAAATAGCCATCAAGAACGTCTCAGAATCTTCCAGAAAAAAAGACAAAAATCGGTTCAAGAGACTCATAAAGTTGAAGGGGAGGGGGTAAAAGGAAGTCTCACTTTGGACAGAAGTAATATCTAACCAGGAAAATAAGCATTTGACTTACTTATTATTAAGCCAAGGGCATCAGATCTTTACCTTATGTTTATTCATATAGCCTGTATGGCAATGTGCCTTGATCATGATCTTTTTTATATTTACATATTTAGGCACACAATTCTCAATCTTTAAAGTATTTACAATAACCTGAAAGCTTATTAAACACACAAGGTAGAAGATGCTAATCTTGGGGTCCTGATTCAGTGGAATGGGTCAGATCCTAGTAATCTACATTTTAAACATGATGATTCAGAACCAGAGGTAAATCTGGTATATCATTCTAACTGCCATTTTTCTGCCTTGAAGCTTTAAGTTGTACTGCCTAATTTGGAAGCTTTATTGTGAGAGGTCAAATTGTACAATTTTATTCTGCAACTGTTAAGATAGATAGCTAAGAAACAAACATGGTTCAATAATGATTGTCTAGTCTTATGAGGCAGTAGAGTAACTTTGCAAAGAATTTGTTAGAAAAACTAAGTAAACAAATGCTAGACTAATTAATAATATGAGTTCTGACTTTGTTAACATTTATTGAAAAACCTTCTAGTAACCAGTTGCTTTCATATGTGTTAATGTATCTAATCTTCATTCTGGTCCATCCCAGTATTTTGTATCCACATTCTACAGATTAATAAAAATAGATTTATAGAAGTTACTGGCTCATCAAGTTACAAAGTTAGAAAAAATGGGCCATGACTCAATCTTGGCATCAAGACACGATGCAAGTGGTACAGCTGCTTCCTAATCCTAGGATAATTCAGTTTTTCCAGTCATGAAAGGTTTTGTTTTATGGCAGCCAGCAGCATAAGCACATATGGGAATAATCAGCCTGTATTTGTTTTGTTTAAGCTGCTGAACACTTAATTCACCATCACCTGCCGAGTCAGACTTTGAAAAGCATCAGTAGAGTTGGCCTGTTCCATATGCTTTGTAAAACTACTCAGGAAGAAATTTTCTGAAATCATGTCCCCTGTATCTTCTGTATATTTCTGTTGTTTTTCACCACTGTGCTTGTTGATTTTTACCAATTCTGTTGACTCTTAGAAAGTCATCTTTCAATTCAGTCAGTTATCAGATATTAAGCCTAGCTCAGTAGCTGGTCATATAACTCTTTTAAAAAATTACACACACACACACACACACACACACACACACACACACACACACACACACACACATGCTCATGCTAATGCTGATGCATGTATAGTGTGTGTAATTTCTCTGGTCTCTTTTGTATATAGGATTGGTTTTGTGTTTAGGTTCTAGCCAATGGAATACTGGCTAAAATAATGTAAGCCACTTATATATCATATCCTTGAAGAGTGTGTGTGCATGTTTCTTTTATTTTTTCATTGACTAACTTGGAAAATGGATGTGGGATGTGTTGTCCTGGTGAGCCACTGAGCCATCTTATATCACACAGACAAAGATAATTATCTAAAGGTGGTAGAATAACAGCATAATTCTGGCTTCCTAGTTTCAATTTATAGAGTAAAGCAGCCCAGGACTGTTTCTCTGCTGAGTGTCATGTGAAAGATGAATAAGCTTTACTTGTTTAGCTGTTGCTATTAAGTTTTATGCATGGCAAAATATATATCCTAGTGAAGTCATGCATTCTTCCAGAAACGTGTTATCTGTGAATGTTTAGCATACTATGAATTCTGTAGGAAGTTAATCTTAGCCTGATAAGAAGCACTGGGCCCTTAAAGAACATACAATGGTTGCCTAGATATTATATATTATATCTGGATATTATATCCATATATTTAACCATCTAGATTATTTTCCTCACCACTTTCACTATTGAACCATCACCAGTTTAGTTTTTGTTCAGCCTTTCCACAGCAATGCATACACTTCTTACTTTTTTCAATTCTCCTTTCTACTGCATTTATCTTTCATGCATGTACAGTGTGAAGAAGGCAAATAAGACACAAAAGGAATAATAAACCCTGAGATTAACTTCTGAATTCTTGCCTTGCTTAATGGCATTCAAAATAATCTAAATCCCACATCAGGCTATCCAAATAAAACTTAGATACCACTTTAAGTGAATGTCATAAACTTCAGTTACCTAGATAGCATTCAAGTCTACACAACTTATACAATTTTCTTCATTGTCCCCTGTTCGTTACCCAATCTCTCACCTGGCCCAGCCTCATTTTATATGAAGAAAAAAAATTTTTGTTTTAATTTTTGGTATCTTCTTTTTAGATACTTGGATCTAAAATTGATCTTTATTTTAGAGAAGTTGTTAAATCTATATTTATGTTCCATAGTAGCCAAATAATGTCTTGATGTCTTATGGATATAGTGTTCTCCTAGCTCCATAATCTGGGTTTTGGGTTATCTTTTAGCTGCAATTCTGCTACAAAGAATGCTCTCTACCAAATGATTTGTTTGACTATACAATAAGAGTCAACATGCATTCTGGGACTCAGCCTGGATTGTCTCTCTTCCTTATTCTTTAATACTACAATTTGTGCACCTTCTGGCTAGCCTAGAGTACAAGCTTATTGTATGCCTTAATGTATCTCATGGTTGCATGCTTACTACAATGGCAGTATTTCTCATTCTTTCTCGTTTGATGCTTCTTCTATCCCTAGGCGTATATGCTTCCACTTTCAGCTCAGTGTTCAGCATATAGTCCCCTAAGCCTCTTAGATAAATATAATGACTGAATTTTAATCACCAAACTCAGCAAACATTTACTTAGTGTTTATTTTGTGTCAGGTATTATTTTAGGCAACAGGGAGAGAGATATCAAAAAGCCCCCATCTCCTCACCCCCATATGGCTGATCACTCTCTAATAAAGAAGACAGACAGCATAACCACCTAAACATAAAAAACAGGAAAAAACACCTTTTAAGTATACAATAATGGTATAGGACTTCAGTCTTGAGGACAGGGAAAAGAGAAGGAAATTCCTCAGCTTTACTGGAAGGAGAAACGGCCAAGATCAGAAAATGTTTTATGGGCATTCTATTTCAATTGAATCAGGGAAGGTGAGGCGATAGATTCAGGCAGGCACAATAATATTTTCAGAATGTCACAGCTAGTTAATGGCAAAGGAGGGACAGGGATTCACATGAAAATAATGCTGATGTCATAGCTCATGCAGTCAGCCATTCTAGCTGTAGAGTTCTTTGGTTCTTAGCAATTTCTATAATTACATGTTATCACATGTTAGTACATCTACTTCACTTTCTCCGCAACATTTGCTGCTCAGTTAGATTATAAGTTGGTGGTGGAGATGATATACAAATTCAAATTTTGTTGTTGTTGTTGTTGTTTTTGAGTTGGAGTCTCACTCGGTCGCCCAGACTGGAGTGCAGCGGCCGTTCCCGGCCACCGCAGCCTCGCCTGCCGGGCTCCTGCGATCTTTCCGCCTCAGCTTTCCGGGCATGTGCTACCATGCCCGGCTGATTTTTTGATTTATTGTAGAGATGAGGTCTTGCTGCCCAGGCGGGTCTCGAACCCACGGGCTCAGGCAATCCACTCACCTCAGCCTCCCAAAGGCGCGGGATTACAGGCTGAGCCACCGAGCCCGACTAAATTCAGATTTTTTTAAGGAAAAACTTCCAAATCCTCAGGTTTCATCTGTGCACTTTCCTAAAAGTAGTCGAGAGTTTCCTTATGACCTGCCAGGTCTGCTTTTCTACCTCCCCTTTCACATTAACTCCTCTTTCACTTTACAAGGTTTTGCTCATTCCTCAGGCTTTCTACCCTGAAACATTTTCACGATCATTCTTGAGGTTGTTGGATAGTTACCTTTTGATAACTCACACATTAGGTTAACCCTTTGGAGATAAATATCACCTTAAGTATTTTCAGTGTTCTTATTCTTTAGCTGATTTTACCATAGTTCATTTCATTGAAGAAATCAACAGACACTACCTAGGCCATTAATATTATCTGTGAAACAATAATAATTCAACAAATATAGTAGATTTGAGGACATATTCATTAAATGGATAAATAAGTGGATAATGGATAGTGGGGTTATTCTAATATAGAAAACAAAATGTCAAAATTTATTGATCTTTCTTGAGAACAATTGTATTATTTTATGTATAAGTATTTGCCTAGTTGCAGAAAGGACTAATTACATATTATTGGATAATTTAATTGCACAGTGTTATTAGCATGTTAGTGTGAAGACGACGCTTGTGATATTGTCCTTATATGATGCGCCAAGCTATATCACATAATCATTGAGAAAGGAATAGGGTAAAGATTTCTTCTTCTCACCTTTAAAGAATGACAGTAAAATTGTGATTGCAGCATAAATAAATCTGTGTATCTAGATGCTAATAAATGCATTGCTGTCCTAGAATTCAAAAGAAGTATCAAGTCTCTCAGCCTTCTCTGGCACTGGCCACAGGGTCTCTTAAGCTTTTTTTATATGCCTTCCTGTAGCTAATGACTGGCTCTACAACTTTCAAGAGAATTTTACCATTTTATATCCCTTACTGAACTCCATTACGAAATCAGCTTATTTTTTTAACTGAATTTTTTACTTTTTTCCTTTCCTTTTATTTATTTATTTTTTCTTTTTCTTTTTTTGTGTGTGAGGAGTGAGAGTGGTGGTGATTTTGGTGAAGAGATAAATATGAGTGTTTCTTTTAAGATGCATTAGTCAATTTTCTTCTTTTCAGGGTATTTTAAGCAGAAAGTGCATAAATAAAATTAATTGCGCAACTCTCTAGACACCTGAAAAATCTTGACGTGTTCAGTCCCTAAAATTTGCATTGTATATTCAAAGTAAGTTTCGCAAACAGCAGGAGCACAGGCTGCATGAGAGCTGCCTGTTAAGTAGGAACAATCTGTGGTAATGGAAGTCCCGTCTGCAATCCTTCATATTTATGAGAGTCACTAGCCAGAGTTTCACAAAACTAACTTCCCCATTCCTATTTCTTACACATATATACCTACAGAGATTTAGGACTCGCTTTATGATTTCATTAGCCACTGTGATCTTAGTAAGTGTCTTGACATAGAACCAAAGTAAAACAACTATGTTGGTTAATCAAATACCAACATCTGTTACAAATAAACCCTGAGATGTGTACTAGCTCAGGTACAATAGAATTTTAGTTCTTTGTCATTTAAATTTTAAAAATTGGGTTCCAGATACATGGATAACTCTCATTCAAGGTAGAAATTGGAGGAGCTGGGCTCCTTCCATGTCAGGGCTTGCTGTTTTCAAAATGTGACTTCCAAGATCACCTTGTTGTGCTAGAAGGGAAAAAGGCATACGGAATACCTGGTCAGGCATGGCAGTTCAAGCCTGTAATCCCACCACTTTGGGAGGCCGAGGTGAAGGCATTGCCTGAGCCCACAGGTTTAAGAACAACCTGGGTAACTTGGTGAGACTTCATCTCTACAACTAAAAAAAAAATTAGCTGGGCTGGCAGTATGCGGGGGCCCAGCCCCTGAAAAGAGATTTAGGGGGTCCCTTGGGAGGTGTGGCTGCGTTGGCGATTATTCTGGAGAGATAAAGAGAAAGAAAGAAAAGGGGTGGAGAAAGAAAGAGACTGGACTCTGTCTAGTGCAGAAGACGTTTATTGGAAGTCACAGCGGGTATTTATCCCCAAATTTTACACAGACAGTCTCACAAGTCTTTCACATGAACACAAAGCCAGGTGGATGAGGGGCATCCCCTACCCACCAGGTGTTTCCTCAGGCATGAGGAAGGACAATCCCAATTAAATCACAAGACATTTACATGAACACAAAGCCAGGTGGGTGATGGGCATCCCTCACCCACAAGGTGTTTCCTCAAGCATGAGGAAGGACAATCCCAAAATTATCTCACTGTTCCTCACGCTTGGCTAATATTCCTCAAAAACAATACAACAATTTCTAACATCATAATATTCCGATGATTAGTAACTTTTAAAACTTATGCATACACAACACCTAATGTCTAACTTAAATCTTAATTCCTTTCTGTTTTACGCTAATTCTACCTACACTATAGAAACTCTTAATTATAGCCCAACCCAATTCCTAAAGAATGTGGTCCAGTCAAAAGATCACACTGGGCCATTTCTAGGAACAATCTCCTAACAAAATGGCTGTTCTAAAATCCTATATATCTATCTTAATTTCTATAAAAGATTCTAATTCCTAATCCTAATATATAAACCTGATCACCAGCAATAAAGCTTCTAAAAATAAAACCCAAATATAAACTGTAAATTGTACTAAGGCCAAAACCACAATAGTAGAAAATGGGAACAATGAAATTTCTAAAGTTAGCTGTATTCTTATTAAACCCCAAAATATCATGATTGATCATGCTTGAACTAACATGATTCCCTGACGTTAGCATGACCTAGTCTACAACACTTTCTATGAATAAAATAAATTCAATTTCTATAATAAGTAGAAAATCCCTACACTAACTGTAGCTAAAAACCGGTTTAAAAGAATGCAGCCCAGTCCAAAGTATGCACCAGGCCCTTAGGAATGTGGCCCAGCCCAAAGTTCGTGCTGGGCCGTTTCTAGTAACTATAGATAATTATCTATGTTATTAGGGTTGAAAAAGCACTTTATATGTATATACTAATTCTACAAATATACTTTTAAATCTTTTTTTTTTTTGAGTTAGAGTCTCACTCTGTCACCCAGACTGGAGTGCAGTGACCACTCCCAGCCACCGCAGCCTCGACCTGCTGGGCTCCGGAGATCCTTCCACCTCAGCTTTCCAAGTAGCTGGAATTACAGGCACACACTACCACGCCTGGCTAATTTTTTTATTTATTGTAGAGATGAGGTCTCGCCTGCCCAGGCGGGTCTCGAACCCACGGGCTCAGGCAATCCACTCACTTCAGCTTCCCAAAGGCACAGGATTACAGGCTGAGCCACCGAGTTCAAACTCAGGTCACATTTGGGAGCCTTTGATATGGTACAAGCTTCTTTATAAGATAATGTGAGCCTTTGATACGGTACAAGCTTCTTTATAAGATATAAATTATAAAGAAGCTTGTACCATATCAAAAGTTCCCAAATGTGACCTGAGTTTGAACTGTGTTAAGTTTAAAGCCGAAACCACAGTTTGTGAGAAACAGGAACAATGGTCTCCTAAAGTAAGCCATACCTGTTGTACTCTCAGAGCTTCATACTTAGATCATCGAAGTCCCTGCTAGTGGGACGTGCCAAACAGCAAAGAAGGGAAGAGGGAATGGGCCTTCAGCTCCTGAAGTCATCCTAGTGGTCTCAGGGTCCATAGCCCATCTTGATCCCTAACGTTCAGGTGGGCCTCTGTGGCCGGCTCCCAACAGTAGTGCATGCCTGTAGTTCCAGTTACTTAGAAGGCTGAGGTGGAAGGATCACCGGAGCCCAGCAGGTTGATGTTGGGTGGGTTGTGAGTGTGCCACTGCACTCCAACCTGGACAATGGAGTGAGATGCCAACTCAAAAACAAAAAATAAAAAATACATGTAGGGGTTTTGTGGGCCAGGCTCAGAAGTGAGGTACCACACTTCTCATCTTCTGTAAGATAGAACTCACACGACAGAGCAATGGAGACTTTGAAACATAGCCTACCGGCATGGCTAGAAGAAGACCACACAGGCCACACAGGCTAGGTAAATAGTTACCCTGTCTCTGCAGAGCAACTTGGAAGATTTGGGAATGGCAGCCATCAATAATTGTATTCAAGGAAAGATGATGACCAAGAGTAGAGTCAGATGCAAGGCAATGGGTGAATTATAAAATTTAACAGAGTACTTCATAAATTATTTTTATAATTGCACTGATTTTTGCATACAGAGTGAAAATTCTAATTAATTTTGTAAGTATTGACAAATTAAACATAGCCATAGATAATGCTGGACCCTATTAATAAAGAGAGCTTAATTATGTCAAAGAGTTAAAAACTTCATTTATTTTGCTTTTTTTCTTATAACGACGTGTGGTACAATTCACAGTTAGGTATACAAACATTGATTATGCAGGTACCCTTGTCGATGAAGTGTGCCCTCCCTCCCCTAGCAGTTTCCCTCAACTGCCAATCCCACCCCCGTCCTCTGACAGTTTCCCCCTACTGCCAATCTCTTTCTTATAGCATTATAATTGTTCAGGGTCTGTTTATGAGTGAGAACATATGGTACTCTGTTCTTTGTTTCTGTGATAGATCAGAGTATATGATTGACTCCAAATCCATCCAAGTTGCTGCAAAGTCCATATGTTTATCTTTCTTTATGACTGCATAATAGTCCATTGTGTATATGTACCACATTTTTTTAATCCAGTCCTGCTTTGATGGGCAAAATGGTTGGTTCCATGTTATTGCTGTTGTGAATAAAGCTGCAACAGACATATGTGTGCAGGTATCTTTTTTGTAGAATGATTTGAGTTCCTCTGCGTGTATTCCCAATAGGGGAATTGCTTGGTCATATGGAAGGTCAATTTCTACTTCTTTCAGAAATCACCACACTGTCCTCCAGAGAGGTTACACTAGTTTGCATTCCTACCAGCAGTGTAGAAGTGTTCCTTTTTCTCTGCACCCTCACCAGCATCTGTTGTTGTTTGTTTTATTAATGACGGCTGCTATTACTGGGGTTAGATGGTATCTCAATGTGGTTTTGATTTGCATTTCTCTGATGAGTAGTGTCTTTTGGCTGCCCGTATATCTGCTTTTTAATCTAAACTGAGTTATGGAGGGCTACAGGTTTCAATAACGGTAAACATCACCTTTTGGCTTAGAGGGAATTCAGAAGGGTGGGATAGAGATGCACTGCAGTCATTCATTCATCCCATGCACATTTATTAAGTACCTTCTATATACCAGATACACTGTATGTATGTCTTGCATGTGAGTGAAAGAAGCAAGTCTGTAAACCAATAATTAATTACATTGTTTTAGTTACAATTCTGTGAAGATATAGTAAAGGGAGTGATTATATCTGTCTGGAGAAATTAGGAAAGAACACGTAGAAGAGATGTCATTTAAGCTGGGTCTGGAAATATGAATATTCTTAGGTAGAGGAGAGAGTTGTAGGAAGGCTTTTAACTCATGACCGAATCTAAGAAAAAGTGCAGCAGTTGGAGATTATGAAAGAATATGGCACAAGTACAAACAGGAAGTTATATTGCATGTCTGGACAGTAGAGGCTTTATAACCGGAGGTAGAGGTTACAAGCAATGACTGCAGCCTCAGGGGCAGATGGAATGGTAGGCTGTCGATTGAGGTCCTAGTAGAGGAAAGGAGAGGATGTTCTTCCTCTTTGCCACTTTTTCACTGTCAGCGCTCTTAGTCTTCAGTAGCCTTCTAACTGCAGAACATAAGGCACTCCTCCTCATTCACCCCCACGGTCACTCTGTCTGCACTATATGTGTTCCCAGGGAGCTATAAAAGGGATAAAGCTACACAGATAGAATTTTCAGAAATAAGATAAGTGCAGGAACATAAGAAAGCAAAGTTTATTATCTTTGAATATAAGTTGGCCTTACATAAATAGGACAGAGCATGGTGCCTTGCTATTGAACAGACCTTCCTTGGTCGTTCAATCATTACTTGAGTTCTTTTGTTTCTTAACATCACATATTCCAGGAAAATGGGGTGGACAAAGTTATGGATATTGAGAAATAGTATAATGTGTGTTAGGGTGTGGTTGTATATCACTTAACGACGGGGATATGTTCTGAGAAATGCATTGTTAGGCGACTTTTTTGTTGTACAACTGGCATAGGGCGTACTTACACAGACCTAAATGGTATAGCCTATACCTCTAAGGTATAGCCAATGATGCCTAGATTACAAATCTATACTGCATGTTATTGTACTGAATACTGAAGGAAGCTGTAGCACAATGGTATTTGTGTATCTAAACATGTGAAAACATAGAAAAGATGATGCATTGATCCTTAACCCCTTTCGGTTGTGGGGTGCAGGACACTATATCCAGGCCCCTCACGAGCCTGTGGTTAGTTAGCAGGACATTGAACTAACTGACTTCTACACACTCACTAGGTGATAGGAATTTTTAAGCTCCATTATATCTTATGGATCATATATGTGATCTATCATTGATGGGAACATTGTTATGTGGTGCATGACAATGTGTGTAGTATATGCAACCTATTAGTAAAATGCAAGAGGAGAGAGAGGACTTGAAGAAGGAATTGTTAAGCAGAAAGGAACCAGAACTTAAAAATTTGGAAAACTTTAAGTTTATTCATATTACAAAAATTGAGAAAGTGTGTTCTGGAAAGATCATGAAGAGTGTGACTGAACAATCACTCCATTCTCATGAATTTAGTTAGCTCTCTTAGCAGAAGTCAGGAATAAAGATGACACCAGCAGAGATCCTGCCAGTTTGGACTAAAAGGGACAGAGATTAGACAAAATGAAGGAAGTCTCGTAAATTTCTGGTATTCTAAAATATGGAACAATAGAACTATATGGCTGAAAACATGCCTTAACCTTCCAGGAAAGGGAAAAAGACCAAACAGTGATTTAGCGATTATTAACAGGCCTACCACTGTCACCACAGGCTCTATTTATACCTGTCCTACCATTGCATTTTGGAAACATATAACTTGTCAGATTTAATAGGTTCACAACTGGGGAGGAATTTTGCCTCTGAATGAATCATGCCTTAAGTCTCACCAAGTACTTAGATAAACTTTGGACTTGGAAGACTGTTGGCATGGGGTGAATGTATTTTGCATGCCAGAAAGATATAGATTTTAAGGAAACAGGGTGAAATATTATGAACTGAATTATGCCCACCAAATCCAAATGTTGAAGGTCAGTGTGACTGTATTTAGAGACGATACTTTTTAGAAGGTAATTAAAGTTAAATGAAATAATAAGGCAGGGTCCTAATCTGATACTACTGGTGTCCTTCTAAGAAGAGGAAGAGACACCAGGAATGCATGCACACAGAGAAAAAGGCATGTGAGGACACAGCAAGAAAGCAGCCATCTACAAATCAGGAGAGGCTGCACCAGGAACCAATCCTGCTAATCCCAGACCTTGGGATTTATAGCCTTCAGAACTGTGAGAAACTCATTTTTGTTTAAGTCGCCCAGTCTGTGGTAGATTGTTATACCAACTTGAGCTAATACAATGTGCTCAAATGTGACTGATCACTTAAACATTGTGACAATAATGTGCCATATGTCAGATAATATTTCAAGCTCCATATATACATTATATCATTAATATCCTTAATAACCATTAATGCAAATTATTGTTACTATTTTACAGATTAAGATAACCGGATCAAACAGGTTCTCCAAGCAGTGGAGAATTCAATATTATTCCAACATAGTGTAGTACTGAGTGAAAAAAGTGCTTAACATATCTGGACTTCAGTTCTATTGTCCATCAAGTAATGGTGATATGTGTGCTGCCCTCTTCAGAAGGTTATTTGCATGGCTTAAATAAGCTGATTTAAGCAAAGCCATTATAGGCACTCAAGTCATGAGTATCTTCATCCTCATCACTATCATTGTTTGGTGACCTTCGATTTCCACTCAGATCAAGGACTTTTCACAAGACTGTGATCTTAGGATACCACAACACCTTTGCCAAAGTGTCCTTCCTTTGAATTTTCATATATAGGCTTCTGTTCTGATAACTAACCTATTAGGAAGAGAATATGAGCATAAGGTTGTCTTAAATGGCATTCTTTTGAGATGGTGAAAATTGGTTTCCTAATAATTCCATTGAATTATTAGGAAAATATATTGTGAAATATATTGTGAAAATATATTTGTAAATAATTAAAAGAACTGACCATAAAAGAAATTCTCAGGCCTTAATATCTTTGTTTTTGAGTTGGAGTCTCACTCCATTGCCCAGGCTGGAGTGCAGTGGCATGCTCACGGCCACCCTAGTGTTGACCTGCTGGACTCAGGTGATCCTTCCTCCTCAGTTTTCCAAGTAGCAGGAACTACAGGCACGTGCTACCATGCCCAGTTAATTTTTTGATTTGTTGTAGAGATAAGGTCTTGCCAAGTTACCCAGGTTGTTCTAGAACCTGTGGACTCAAGCAATCCTCTCACCTCGACCTCCCAAAGTGCTGGGATTGCAGGCTTGAGCCACTGTGCCCAGCCAGTATCTTGATATTATATTGATCTTACTCATGTTGGATTTTCTTTGCTTTCTTTGTAAAACAGAATACTAATTTCTCTCCAATTCTATTTTAGTACCTTTCAATTAGCTACTGGGACAGAGTTCTTGTTTGTTTCCCTAACAAAATGTAACTTTCCTTTTCTTTTGCAATGGCAGTTTTTTGTTGTTGTTGTTGTTGTTGTTTTCGTTTTGTTTTGTTTTGGCATTCCTGGTTGAGCTTTATTTTAGGTGAGATCGAGTGTTCTCAATATGGTATGGCCAAAGACTTGCTGAAATTTATTTCAGTAGTATGTCTTCTAAATAGAATCAAACATTTTCATTTCTAACAAAACAAATTATAAAGTAATCAAATAAGTCTAGCAGTTAGAAATACTTTTCAAAGAATTTAAGATTATAAAGCAGATATTTTTAAAAAGCACACAGTTAATCCCTTCATGACACTAGAATATATACTTATTACACAGCCTGGTTAGATGCAGTTCCTTTTTTTTTTTTTTGAGTTGTAGTCTCACTCTGTCGCCCAGACTGGAGTGCAGTGG